>NC_143057.1:25567608-25722065 GCF_052426305.1 Pelodiscus sinensis | reverse complement strand
CCGACACCCACCCCGGACAGACAGTTCTCAAGGGTTCCCTGCTTGCAAAGCAGTCCTGGCTTGGAGTGCCCTGAGTGCCCACACTGGGCACATCACAGCACTCGGCCATCAGACTGGCTGCACTTGCCGCAGGCTGCCATCTGGGGAGAGGGGGTAATTGGGGGGCTTCAGGACAGCTTCGCCCCCAGAAGCCGGCAGAGCCAGCACAGTCCTCCCCATCGGGGGCACGTACCCCATTCCTCCCTCACCTCCTTCCCTAAACCCCCTTCCTGATGTACAAAATAAAGAGGTTTGGAACAGGACCCATATGAAGAGAGGCTAAAGAGATTGGGACTTTTCAGTTTAGAAAAGAGGAGACTGAGGGGGGATAGGATAGAGGTCTATAAAAGCATGAGTGGGGTGGAGAGGGTGCATACAGAAAAGTTCTTCATTAGTTCCCATAATAGAAGGACTAGAGGACACCAAAGGAAAGGAATGGGTAGCAGGCTTCAAACTAGTAACAGAAAGTTGTTTTTCACAAAGCAAAGAGTCAACCTGTGGAACTCCTTGCTGCAGGAGGCTGTGAAGGCTAGAACGAGAACAGAGTTTAAAGAGAAGTGAGATAAAGTGATGGAGGTTGGGTCCATGGAGTGGTATTAGCCAGGGGGTAGGAGTGGTGTCCCTGCCCAAAGTTTGTGGAAGTCTGGAGAGGGATGGCACGAGACAAATGGCTTGGTCACTGTCTTTGGTCCATCCCCTCCAGGGTCCCTAGGGTTGGCTGCTGTTGGCAGACAGGCTACTGGGCTAGATGGACCTTTGGTCTGACCCAGTACGGCCACTGCAAGCTCAGGGCTCAGGGCCGGGGGTCTCAGTGGACCACCTTTGTTTTCATGCACACCTGCTCCTGGGTGGCCAGGCTGGCAGCTCTCCTGCTCTAGATGACCACTTTCCTATGCCTAGTACGGAGGTCGTGGACGAGGTCCACGATGTCTGCACTAGACCAGGCAGGTGCCCGCCTCTTGCGGTCCCGGGCAAGCTCCCGGTAGCCGCCAGCCTGGTCCCAGGAAGAGAGGGAGGGCTGGGTGGCATCGGGTGGCTGGCTCGAGCTGTGCCAGGTGCAGGGTCTGCTAGCTGGGTGCTGGCAGGCTTGCACCTGGCACGGGCATCGTAGACAGCCTGTGCCCCTTTAAGGGGGCCGGGGCCGGAAGGGGGGCAATAGAGTTTCCCTGGTGTTGACCAGAGTGGCCACCAGGGAAAGCTGGGGAGGGCTAGCCTCCCACTAGTTCGAATTAAGGGGCTACACACCCCTTAATTCGAACTAGTAAGTTCGAACTAGGCTTAGTCCTTGTAGAATGAGGTTTACCTAGTTCGAACTAAGCGCTCCGCTAGTTCGAATTAAGTTCAAACTAGCGGAGCGCTAGTGTAGCACCTATCAAAGTTAATTCGAACTAACATCCGTTAGTTCGAATTAACTTTGTAGTGTAGACACATCCTAAGAGCCCTGCAGCAGCAGGCTAGTGGGACACCTGCAGCCAGTTAGGGTCTGCTGGTCCATTATGAAAGGTTTCCCCTCAGGCAAGGAGAGGGAAGGAGAAGAGGCATGGACTGCAGCAGAGGAGGAAGTACAGACAGACAGAGGTTTGTGGGACTGGGTTCCCCCCCAGCCCTCACCATGCTCTGTTGGCTGCCACCAGGAAAAAAGGGACTTCTGGACCCTGCAAGCTAGTGACTGGCTGATGATGAAAAGGGATCATTAAGCAGGGAACCCTTGCCTCTAAAAGAACTGAAACACATTGGGAAGGGGTGGGGGGAGGCTCACTGCAAGCCTCTGAGTTGTCTAAAAATCTACCAGGAAACAAAGGACCAAGAGGACCAGAGGTCCTCCAACCTATATAGAAATTGATATTGGTACCTATCTGGAGGGATCTAAAGTATCTTATGATTAACGAAGACTACGATAACACATCTAGGCTCTCTACACAGCCCCCATTTTGTGCAAATATGCAAATGAGGTGAAGCATGGAATATTGCTGTGCCTCATTTGCATAATTAATGAGGCTCAGTTTTTGTGCAAACCCCCCCTCTTGCTCAAGAGCCTTTCTTCCGCATTTTTTTTCAGGAAGAACAGCTCTTGCGCAAGAGGAGGGTTTTGCACAAAAAGGAGCTGTGCAGATGGCTCCTTTTTGCACAAAAGCCTCCTCTTGCACAAAAACAGAGTCTCATTAATTATGCAAATGAGGCATGTGATATTCCCCACTTTACCTCATTTGCATATTTTTTGTGTAAAATGGGAGCAGTGTAGCCATAGCCAAATAGTATGAAAATGATTAGTTAACAGAATATCATACAAATCCTCACTTCTATAATCTTTCTCCTTCCTTCTCTGTTATAAAATATATCACAAGCCTTTCCACAAAGAATACTGCACATAGCAATTCAGTTACTGACAAACAAAATTAGGAGGAGATGGCAAGACCAGGAGTGTGCGGTAACGTATTTTATCACACCAACATCTGTTGGGCTATGTCTACACTTTAATGTTATTTTGGGATACCAGAGTATCTCAAAATAGCTATCCCACGTCTTCACAGCAAGCCCATTTTGAAATATAACAGGTTCACTATTCTGATGTCCATGTAAACCTCATTCCACGAGGAGTAAGGGATGTTCTGGAATAGCGGGTTATTTCAAAATTTGGCACTGTGTAGACAGCACCAAATTATGAAATAAGCTATACACAATTTGCCTAGCTCAAGGTCCTGCACTGCCACCAGCCCCTTTGGGGCATCAGTCCTAGCCCTGTCCTGGCTGGGGCAGGCTGCTTGCCCCACTGGCCCCGCCGTTGCTCTGAAGATTCTATGACTAAGTTCCACAGTGAAGCAGAGAGAAAAATTAGAGATAGGAAAAAAAGAACATATTTAGGCAAAAAAATTTTTTTTTCCATATTCCATAGTCAATAAAGTACTTTGTTCAGTTTTAGAGGAAAATGACTTCTGTGATTCTGTGGCAGTCACATGACAAGAGGTGACCAGGCACTTTCCCATGAATCAAGACTTTGCCTGCCACATGACATCCAGAGCTGAGCTGCTAGTGTGGGGAGATTCTGTTTCTATGTAATACCTAGTAATGTTACAAAGCTGTCCTTAAATCTTTTGAAATCGTGGCAAAATATATTACAGTTCATTGTTTTATGACTGTAATGTAATATGAAGAGATATTTTAGTTTGGTATTTTGACCAGCAGATGGAGTCTCTGTGGACCAAGAGGAGATAGCCATTATTCACAAAGGGCTACACCTGCAGATCTGTTCTTATTAAAATCAAATGGGAGTTTTGGCATTGATTAGAAAAGGAATGGCGTAAGACCCTACTTGCCCATTTATATTGTCTAGAGACAAAGAAATACATGGTATATTAGGGTGCATTAGGAGGAGCATTGCCTGCAGATCTAGAGGAGTGATTATTCCCCTTTATTCGGCTCTGGTGAGGCCACATCTGGAGTATTCCGTCCAGTTCTAGGCCCCCCCTCCCCACTACAGAAAAGATGCAGACGCATTGGAGAGGGTCCAGCGGAGAGCAACCAAAATGATTAGGGAGCTGGAGCACATGACCTATGAGGAAAGGCTGAGGGATTTGGGCTTATTTAGTCTGCAGAAGAGAAGAGTGAGAGGGGATTTGATAGCAGCCTTTAACTACCTGAAGGGAGGTTCCAAAGAGGATAGAGAGGCTGTTCTCAGTAGTGACAGATGGCAAAACAAGGGACAATGGTCTCAAGATCCAGTGGGGGAGGTCTAGGTTGGATATTAGGTTAAACTATTTCACTAGCAATGTGTTGAAGCACTGGAATGGGTTACCTAGGGAGGTGGTGGAATCTCCATCCCTAGGGGTTTTTAAGTCCCAGCCTGACAAAGCCCTGGTTGGGATGATTTATTTAGAATTGGTCCTGCTTTGGGCAGAGGATTGGACTCAATGAACTCCTGAGATCTCTTCCAGCCCAAGGATTCTATGATTCTATAATCACAAGAAACAGACATACATACCCTCCTCCTGAGAATCAAATTCTTGTAGCATGGTGACCTTGCACAGAAATTGTGCTTCAAAGATACACATTTCAGCTAGTGATGGAATGGGATGATTTTATGAGTTACAAAACTTACATCATTAAATTCCAAACCACAACTGTCCGAAATCCTTAACTTGGTCTGAACCTTTCTTCCCTCTCTTTCAGATACTACATCACATGTCCGTGAAGGTACTTTCCCAGCCTGTACCATGGCAGAACATTAATGTATTTTACCTTGGACATGTTTCCTATTTGCTCTGTAATGTGTTATGGGATAGTTGGCACGGGTGAACAGAATGGTGAGAACATAAAGCATTTAGTTAGCCTAACTTCTCACACTTTGCTTATAACTAAAACATTTACCTGACATTGCTTGGGTCCTTAACTCAATAAGTTTTTGTTTTTCTTCATTTGAACCATTGCTCTGAGGTGGGGCTGAGGATGAGGGATTCAGTATGCAGGTTACAGAGGACTTCCCCAGCCCTCTCTCACCACAGCAGGTCAGAAATGCCTCTCCATGGCCCCTGCAGCTCCAGCGGGCACAGCCAGTGGAGAGGGGGCATATCCCCTAGCAAGGGCAGACCCAAGTTCATCTGCCCTCTGCAATCCACAGCCAGAGTGAGGAATGCAGCAAACTGTGCACTTACCATTTGTCAGGGAATGATGGTAAAGAGCCAGCAATGTTTCCATATGAAGGCGACCTTTCCCTCCATAAATGGCACCTTTGGTTTGGAGCTCTGGGGCTAAGGCAGTCCCAGATTTGAGGTGGGGGGGACACCTCTCACCTGCCTTGTGAATCTTTCTATTTCTATGGGGTTTTATTTCACCTCCTGCCCTCCCCTCCTCCCCCCCCCCCCACACAACCAAACCCCTTTCTTTAGCTTCAGGGGGTAGCTGAGTTAGTCTGCAAAAAAAAAAAAAAAAAAAAAAAAAAACAACCAACAAATTCTCTGGTAGCACTTTATAGACTAACAAAACATGTAGATGTGTGTAAGCAAGAATAGTCTTTTCTCCCATGGCCTGTGAGAGTGAGGGATCATGTTCCAAGATGGGTTGTAGATTGTGTATAATGTGCTGGAGGGGTCTGAGTTGTGGACTATAGGTAACAACAAGAGCAGTTCTGTTATTTTCTATTTTGGGTCTGTCTTGAAGTAGTTTGTGTCTGGGTACTTCTTTGGCTCTGTCAGTTTGTTTTTTCACTTCTCCAGGTGGGTATTTCAGTTTTAGGAATGCTCTGTAAAGATCCTGTAGGTGATTGTCTATCTGTGGGTTCGGAACTTGATTTTGGAACATGATCCCTCACTCTCAGAGGCCTTGGGAGAAAAGCCTTTTCTCACTTACAGACAATCCCCCAACCTGAAACAAATTCTTTGTGGTAACCATGCCACATAACCACATCATAAGCATCCAGGAACCCAGCCCTACAACCAAAAACAATGCCAACTCTGCCCACATATCTATATTGGTAAATTCATCACTAGAGTCAGCAACATAAGCTACCAAATCAAAGGGCCATTTGTCTGCTCATCCGGTAATTTGATCTATGCCATCAAATGCCAGCAATGCCCTACAGCTATATATATTGGACAAACTGGACAGTATCTGCGGGAAAGAATCAATGGACACAAATCAGATATACATAAAGGAAACATACAGAAACCTATTGGGGAACACTTCAGTCTTCTGAATCACTGTTTAAAAGATCTTCAAGTAGCTGTCTTGTCACAAACCAGTTCTACTAGCCAGATCCACAGAGATGCAAACTCAATTCGCATGCTAATGGACTCAATCGTAATGAAAGTTGGTTGGGGCACTAACACCTTAACAGCCATTGAAGGTGCAAATAGCTCTTTATGTAGACTCCTAAATCAGGAAGGATACTATCAATTGACTTTGATTCTTATCTCCTTCATTTTACCTACCCAATCTTCAGATACTTACTGATTCCCTTTAGCTCCCTGTCTCCCACTCCCCTTTCCTTTTTTCCCTCCTCTCTTCCCTTCTCCTCTCCTATTTATTTTGGGTCTGCACATCCTAAACTCTAATTCCGATCAACTGAAGAAATGGGCTGTGTCCATGAAAGCGCATGATACCATCTACATGTTTTGTTAAAACATGGTATATATGGTCATGCCAATTTTCTTCCACAATTTGATCTAAGGAAGTGGGTCTGGCCCACGAAAGCTCATCATCTAATAAACCATCTTGTTAGTCTTTAAAGTGCTACATAGTCCTGTCTTTTTTTTCAGCAAGACCAGACTAACACGGCTACATCTCTATTATAATTCTACATGTTTTGCTAGTCTATAAAGTGCTACCAGACCATTTGTTGTCCTTTCTTTAAGTTATAAGAGGAAGTTGCATATCACATTTTCTGGTCCTAGCTTGTATCATTGAGGAGGAATACTTTTATGCATTCTTGTATGAATCAGAAGAGTGAGTTTCACCCACCCCGCTCACTCCATGCAACTAAACCCTTACAATACTTTAAGTTATGATAAGTTATGCATAGTACATTTGGTCGTCTTAGCTCTTAGGGTATGTCTACACTACCCTCCTACTTCGAACTAGGAGGGTAATGTAGGCATACCGCACTTGCAAATGAAGCCCAGGATTTGAATTTCCCGGGCTTCATTTGCATAAGCGGGGAGCCGCCATTTTTAAAACCCCGCTGGTTTGAACCCCGTGCAGCGCGGCTACACGGGGCTCGAACTAGGTAGTTTGGACTAGGCTTCCTATTCCAAACTACCGGCACACCTCGGTATGCATTAACCTCTACAATTTTCATCACATCTAATTTAATTACATGCAGGTATACATTTTCTTTTTAATTCATTAGCTTGTCAGTAACCAGTTGCATGCTATAGTATTGTTTACAAAGGAGATACACTGAAGAACTATAAAATAAGAACACAACTTCCAGAATGTTCCCCCACAAAGATTAACAACCATACTAATAGATCAATGTGTGACGAGATATTTATTTTACTGTAGGGTACTTCCCATTTGAATTCTGTCTACCAGTTCACACAGCAACAGCCAAAAGTATTAGATCCTTTTTGTGCTGCTGTTGTAGGACATTCTGTTCATATCTGGACCACTTTTAACTTATTTCAACAGTACAAAAAATGTTATGATATTGTCTGTCTGTATGAAGGTGTTCGGTTTTTAGGTAATGGATTCCAATCTTGTTTCCACTGAAGTCAATTCAGGTTTCAACATTAACATCAGAGAAAAGTTCAGGCTTTTATTTTTAAGTACCTCTGAATTTTACATGTGCTTTCTTGGTCATGTCTTCATTCCATGAAATATCAATGCTGTTGTAATCAATTTTCCAGAGTTTGATTTAATGAGTCTAGTTAAGACTCACTAAATCAAACTCAGAAGGTATCTTTGCCAGTGTCTGGTTCCTCTGCTCTTGCAAGGAGGCAAGGAACTGGACAAGAGTATTTGCTCTTATTGGCCTCCTGCTTTGGGGACACTGCCAAGCTCAGTTTAAGGTAAGTTGCGTACATTAAGCCAAGCTGTTGGGTCTAGTGTAGACCTGGCTTTAGACTGAACACGGCTTTATTTCAGTGTGTTGGTATTTTTAGTATAATCAATAACTGGTCTAGATTCTTACTTGATGTTTAATTTGTGCCAGGGTTTTGCCAGGACTGAGCTCAGGCACTTCTAGGCTTGACAATCCATAGCCCTGGAACACGTAGACTTGCCATGTCAGATAGGAAAGTAAAACTAATGCTTGAGCCCTTACATCTAATTGCTTGAGCATCGTATCTCTTTTATCACTAATTAAGCAAAGCTCTTATCCATGCATTAATGCCTAGAAAAGCCATAACCAAAAGAATGGTGCTGATAAATCTTTTGCATTTAATACTGGACAGGCTGTCATGAAACAGTATCTTAAATGCTGAAAGTCCTTCTTTGAATTCTTTTCTAGCTATTAGATATCTTGGGGAAAGTTTTCATCTGGTAGAAATTGGCACAGCTCCATTGAAGTCATTGTTGCTCCAAGACTGTCAATCTGGCACCTTTCAACAGCACTAAATGAACATTTAAATATTTATATAATGTAGAATATGGAGCAAAGAGAAGCCTGCGAGTTTTAAAATATGTTGATGGTGTGAAAATGTTTTTTTTTTATGTGTTGCTAACTAGGTGGGATTTCACAGATAGCATCCTGTCCTTTCACTGATGAAGAAAAGTAAGGTTTGGTTGGGCCCCCTTTTTTTTTGGTCTTTAAAAAAACACATAATAAAAAGCACTTTGATGAGGTTAAACACAACAGGAAGAGTAATTGTTGCAGTTATTGATCATTTCCACATTGGCAAGGGTAGAGCACAGGAAATAAGAAGTATTATACACATGTGAGTGAGGAACTGTCAGCAACGACGTACCCCAGTTCTGTTATCCCTTTTATCCGTTCATAAAACTCAGTACCGTGAGACTCCTCAAGTGTCTGAGAAGCTGACAGAAGACTAAATGTTTTTGCTGAAACAGCTCTTCTTCATCCTGCCCTTTAAAACTTTTTCATAGTAAAAATCCATTTCAAACAAATACCATGCTGAAAGGCTGCACTAGGGAATGACTGAATGAATGCCTCACAGGTAAAACTGTGTATTGCACAGTATGTGTAATTATTATTAGATTTGTTAAGGGAATACACAAGTAAATCTACTGTGCATCATCAGTGGAAGTCATTGTTGCATATGATGATTTTCTCACTTGTTTAAAAAAAATAAACCTGCCCAGGGATTAATTCTGTTGCATACATTCACTATTAATTTAACATGGCTTTTTTGCATATTACTATTTTGCGTGGTAAATCAGATGATTTGGAAGTCCATGAGAAACACTTATAGCAGAATTAATTATAACTAGCAAATAGCTATAGGACTGCATGTCCCATGTCATGCCAAACTCCATGGAGGAACCAAGGAACATTACTCTGAAGTAATGCATATAAAAGGAGCATGGTGAAGTTTTCATTTCATTGGGTGAACTGCCTAACACTGATAGAGTGCTCTTTTGATTATTTAACTATTCTTTTTTTTGCCATGGTAGAACATTAATGTATGTAAAAGTTATTTCATTTTAAATATATTGCAATTACTGCAGCCTTCTCAAGTCCTTTGGCTATGACTTAAATCATGATTGCTTCAAATAAGTAATAGCAAGAGACCAGAAGATCCCCGAGTTCTCAGAAACATGTCATATCACGTTAATTTCTGTTCCAGTATCTGTTCTATTGCTGTTTGGTCAGGAAAAATACCAGTTGCATTTTGGCGCAAGTTATGCCTGTGACAAAGTGGAGGGATTTTTTTGGGGGGTGGGATGGGCTTGAAGGGATTACATGCAGAGGGGGTGACAATCAGTGTCCCTGGGTGTTGCTTGTTTAATGAGTTGAACAGGGAGGGATAGTGGATGCTCGGTCTGAAGGAAGTGGCTTGTGGTCAGGGCAGAGGGATCAGGCAGAACCCACCTGGATTTAGAGGAGACTCACATGTGCAGTGGTGAGGGAGTCCAAGCCTACAGGCCCTGAGAGTTCCTATGCTCAATAAACTCTCCTCTTTTAAGCTGGATGCAAGTCTCTCCAGTCTAGAAAATCACCTTGCATTTTTCACTCTGGGAGAGGAGGCCCTGGGTGTTTAGAGAGAGGGGTCTCCCTGAGGAGCCCATGGTGAAAGACAGTGTCCTCGAGGCTCAGAGAGGTGCAGTCCCAGGAGGTGGATGGGTTTAAATCCCAACAGAGAATGAACCCCTGAGAAGGGGCTACTGCACTGAAGGGGTTTCCCCCTACAGACTGCATGGGATGTGCACAATCTTAGAGTCTGTAGCAACACCATTGCTTACTCATGGGTTAGGTCTAGACTACACAGTTATTTCAAAAGAAGCTTTTTTGAAATAATCCTTGGAAAAAGCTTCTTTCAAAAGAGATCATCTAGACAGCCACCACTTTTTTCGAAAAAGCGATCTGCTTTTTCTAAAGAGAGCACCCAGGCAATCTGGATGCTTTCTTTCGAGAAAGCTCTGTTTGCGTTCTTCCTCGTAAAATGAGGTTTACCACTGTCGAAAAATCTACCAAATTCTTTTGATTTAATTTTGAAAGAACGGGCAGCAGTCTAGATGCAAGTGATGTTTTTTCAAAAAAGGCCACTTTTTTTGAAAAAACCCTGTAGTCTAGACATAGTCAGGGAGTGCTTGCTAGACAACTAATCAATCCACAAAAATAGCTTTGCAATTTAAGATATTAAAAGATAAATTTGAACCCAAATGGCCAAGAATCAAAAATTAAAATAGATAAATTGATCAGAATAGCCCTTGGAGAATAACTTATTCTGCAACAGCTCTTCTGCTCATTTCTTTTACATAAAGAAAACCACTAAAACTCTCATTATAATCTAATATAAGGTTAGATGTTGTGCTTAGATATTAGTACTGTATGTAAATATCACTACTCAGTGTGGGGGAGACCCTCAGATTCTCTCATGATGAACTAGGTTAGAATGAGGTCACCTCTTTAGGGATACATTCTATGTTCCTTTAAAATTTGTAATTGTACGTGATAGTTACACTTTGTAACATAGTGATTAATTACAACATACTTACATTGCAATTACAATTTTGTTTTGTTTTCGGTAACTGATTAACTCTAATTAATAGAATCTAAAGATTGTCTACATGGTTGAATTCCTTATTACTTCTCCCTTGATGATATTTGTAAGGCATATATATTTTAGCATGCAAGTGTATAAACTTGATAGTGTTTATACTGGCAAATATTTTAGTCATTTAGCTAACCATCAAGTTACATATATTTATCACAAATTAATGTGTCACAATGTATAACTATATTGTAACTACACTGTAATTACATTAGAAACACAAGGTGGATGAAGTAATATCTTTTACTAGACAAAATTATATTGTTAAGAGAGAAGCTTTTGAGCTTACACCAAGCCATTTTTTTCAGGTATGAGAAACGAGCTCAAGAGTCATAGCTACACACACTTCCAAGACCAGAAAACAAACCCTGTGTAAGCTTGAAAACTTGTGTTTCTCACAAACAGAAGTTGATCAGTGAAACACACTAGTTCACCTACCTTGTCTCACTAGTATCTTGGGACCGACATGGCTAGAACAACAATACTGTGTACTGTAACTATATTGTAATATATAATGAAATTCATCACTACATTAGAAAGTGTAACAACTGACATTGGAAATGGAATCACCCATGAATGGACTAATATAGATCAACCTATATTTTCAGCCTATAGTATCAGCCTCTTCTAAAGCAAATATAATGCTCAGTTGCCCATCACGAGCAAAGTTCCATTTGTACAACTGGTCAAAAATTTAGAGATGCTTACTTGAAACTTTAGCCTGAAAGCTGCATTTTAATTTTCTTATTTTTTATTTTCTTCCCACCGTGTCTTCTAATTTTTTTCCATTATAATTAACAGAGCTGCTGAAGACAGTAAGACAGTAATATTTGAAAATGAGAGGCGGGGGATTGTATCATTCTGGTATGGACTGCTTGAACCATTGTGGTATGGACATATGGGACTGAAGTGCTCAGACGTATAACTGTTCTCCTAAATTGTTAAACTAAGGTTTCTTCTGTCCATTCTTGGTGGCAATCTAGAACAAAATAAAATGCCACTTTTCAAAAAGAAGAGAAGGTATTCCTAGTCCCCGTGAATGTCACAAAACTTGTGAAGTTGGCAGTCACTGGCATATTAACATGTAGACAAATGTATGACATAAAAACTCAACTATCTTACCACCCCCACAAGTGGTGCCTCAAGCTTCTATGTATACAGAGGATTTCAGCCTTCAAGTATGTCACAATCTGGCAGGTTCCACAAGCACTATATTCAACAGCACTATTTCTAAAAGTAGAATTCTCAGTGTAGCAATGTGCTGATCAACAAGAAGACTGAGTAGCTTACTTGTTCTTGCCTGAATTCATTTAAATCAGAAGGGGTAAGAAAAAATACAGCTCTCAAGAAGTGAATGAATACATTCTGGGCAGTATAATTTTTAGTTTGGTAAACCCCTAGAACTGGGAGAGGAAAGGTGCATGTCTTCTAGGACCCTTCATGCCCCAGCACCCTCCAACTCCTGAACCCCTAGTCTATCTGCCCTCTACATTGATCCCGAAGTAGGACTCTCCATGGGGTACCATGAATAGGAAAGAGCTGTTCCATGGAGCTCACTGAACCCTGTTTGCATGTTGGGCAGCTGAGATCTGAGCATGGAGGAACACTTCAACCCCAATGCAAGGATCAGAAGAAAATGAACTAACACTCTGAAGATAACTCCGAGAAATATTAATTTGACTTTCAGTTCTACCTGGGTCCTCCAATGGGGGGAAGAGGCAAAGACAGCAGTTGCCCTGGACCCGGTGATTCAAGAGGGCCCAGAGCTCATGGGCATTGCTGCTGCTACTGAGGCAGTAGCGGCAACTGGGGTCCCGGGCTCTTTAAATAGCTGCCAGTGCTCCAGGCTTCATGTTGCATGTGGCACAGAGGGCTGGTGGGGCGCACCGCACAATGGATGACATGGAAAGATGACTGCACCCAGACCTGCACCTTCTGCTGAGGACCTGCCCATTCCAGGAGTGTGTGGAGCCAGCCCCTCACACTTCACTTGGGGGCTTGCAGAGACTGTCATCTCCCCTGGATCTACCAGCCTATCACCAATTGGATGTGTGTTCTGTTATGGAAAAAATAAAAAGCAGTTTCTGTATGAAGAAAAGTTTCTTGGGCAGAATGGATGCAAATTCCTTTGGGTGGAAATTATTTTTTTCCATCTGAAATGGAAAAGGGACAAGTTTCACAATAATTTCACACAGCTCTACTCACGATACAACATCTACGTAAAGGTTCAATTAGCAAGGTACAGATTCAGTAAAATGTTTTGTCTTTGAGTTCCTCATAGTTACGTTTGAGAGAACAAAGGATGTCCTCCTCCTTTTTTATTCTTGTTCCTAAGCATGTTCACAAGGAAGTATATTATCTGCCTTATTTTCAGGATCCTTAGCTGATGGAGAACATTTTTGTTTTCAAATCAATGCTTTCTCGAGTAGATTGTGCACTGAAAATAGAAAACACACAAACTGGAAATTGACACACTTTACAGAAGTCCACGGCAGAATGTTTCTCTGCTTCATAGTGGAGGTAGAACATATAGGCTACATCTACACCACAGGCTTTTTGTGCAAAAACTTGCAGAATGTCTACACTGCACGCATGTTCTTGCACAAGTAAATTTACAGTAAATCATCAGAAAAGAGGGCTTCTTGCGCAAGAGTTATTCCTCTCCCCATGAGAAATAAGCCTTCTAGTGCAAGAGCTCTTGAGCAAGAAGGCAGTGTGAACAGGCTACTGCAGTTTCTTGGACAAGAAACCCCTATGGCTAAAATGACCATCAGAGCTTTCTTGCACAAGAGAGCATCCACACTGCCATGGACGCTCTTGCACAAAAAGCACATAGCAGTGTGGACGTGCTCTTGTACAAGACCTTTTGTGCAAGAACTCTTGTGCAAAACAGTTCTTATGCAAGAAGCCTGCAGTGTAGACGTAGCTACTAGGAAGAGTAGGCTTAGGGTGTGTCTAGACTACATGCCTCCTTCGACGGAGGCATGTAGATTAGCCAGATCGGAAGAGGGAAATGAAGCCGCGATTAAAATAATCGCGGCTTCATTTAAATTTAAATGGCTGCCCCGATCTGCCGATCAGCTGTTTGTCGGCAGATCGGGGCAGTCTGGACGCGATGCGCCGACAAAGAAGCCTTTCTTCATCGGCACAGGTAAGCCTCGTGAAACCAGGTTTACCTGTGCCGATGAAGAAAGGCTTCTTTGTCGGCGCATCGCGTCCAGACTGCCCCGATCTGCCGACAAACAGCTGATCGGCAGATCGGGGCAGCCATTTAAATTTAAATGAAGCCGCGATTATTTTAATCGCGGCTTCATTTCCCTCTTCCGATCTGGCTAATCTACATGCCTCCGTCGAAGGAGGCATGTAGTCTAGACACACCCTTAGTGTTAGATTGTTTTAATGCCATTAGCTTACTTTTCAAATAAATAAATAAAAAGCACAATGGTCTCGATGCTGTCTTTTGGAGCTAACATATTGAAATTTATCTTAGATTTATTCAAATTTTGTGAGAGATTATGAATCATCTCTAGCCATATAGAAAACAATTTTTTGGTTAAATTCACTATAGAATTTTGGCATCACAACTTTAATTTTTGACAAGCTATTTTCCGATATGTCTCACTACAGGAAGCCTAGGAAAAGTTTGGTTGCTGTTTTCTAGTCCCCATTTTACTTAAGATGTGCTTTGTCATCCTTCTACAGAATAGCATCAGTCTTTTCCAATCCACAATTTACACAAAATTGTATGCAAAATTCTGGCAGCAGGAAGTTCTTGGGGATGTTTCATTAATAAACTTTTTCCATACAAAGACTGAAACAGGCAGATTTACATATAAAGATGCTCTCATTCTCCTTATCACTGAAGCATTTCAGCAGATCACAATCATTAATGGATGTGATCCTCACAATATGGTTATGAGTGAGGGAAGTATTATGCTATGGAATAAGTCTTCTAGGACAGTGGGACGGACAGCCATGACAGGCCTCAGGGCAAAGTGTGTGGAGGTGTCTGCACTTCCCACTACCCTCAGAGCTGCACATAGTGGTGCTCCAGTGGCGACTGAAAGGGGCCCAGGACAATTGCCCCCCTTTGTCCAACCCAGAGCCCCATCAGAAGGCCTGCTCTAGGAAGTGTAGAGATGCAAGTCTTCCTATATATTCTAAATACAATCTTAGGTTGCCTGGAACCATGACTTCTTGTCACAGTAAAAACAAGAAAGCCTAGAAAAGGGCAGTCATAAGTGTAGCTGCAGAGTAGCAGGAAATGTTTTATCTCATGGCTGTACATAGCAGGATTTATTCCTACATCAGTCATCTCATGGGAAGTAGAAGTTTTGAACACAGCTTCCTCAGGCCTAGGACTGGTCTTATTGCTGACTTGCTGCCAGCTGTGCCAGCCTCGACTCCAAGCTTCCAGACAGCCCCTCTGAGATCCCACCAGCCTCACCACACCCCAGTATCTCGCCGCCTTCCCTCCCCATGGGTTCTGCAGCTTTCTGTCACCAGGTCCAGGCCACTCATTCTGGAGGCTCCACTGCTGCTTGGGGGCCTGCCATGGCATGGACTCTGCTCCTGGCCTTAAACCGGGGCTCCAGAACTGCCTCCAGCTTTGGCTAGGTTACCAACTCTCCTGGACCAGCAATGGCATCCTGTCTGTCTAATCTGGGAGAGTTGACCACAGTGCCTGTCACTCCAGTTCAGCACCTTCCTGTAAAAATAATTTCAGTGCCACTGACAGCAATCTTTTTGTCAGCGGTCCCAGAAGTGGTAGACACAGAAGACTGAGTGTGACATAAGGTTGCAACAGCTGCTACAGATTCTGTGCAACTGAACATAACTCCCCACCAAACAATTTTGACTACGTCTGGAAAGGATCGAAATGCCTAACAGAGTTGTATATGACAGACACGGGGCAAATAACCTGAAGGATGGGCAAAAGAGTCTGCTGTTTGTAACGGACGCCGATGCCCCAGATGTATGCAATGCATTCCATACAGATGGTGGTGGTTGGAAAAGAGAGAAAAGCTTTAAAGAAACAATGAGAATGTATGATGAGCATTATGTCCCCCTTGAAAAAAGAGTTATTTATGAGGGGAAGAGGAATGAATGAAGAGGAAAAATTGTAGAAGTTTGTCATAAACTTAAAATATCAATATGGAATATAAAAAGATTCTCACGTTAAAGACCAGATTGTCCTGGAGTGTAACAATAAAAAAAAAAAGTCTGAAATGGTTAGGAAGGGAGATGGACCTGAAACTAGAAAGGGCCATATGTTATGTGAAGCAGTGGAACAATCAAAAGCACAAAAGCCTACAGAAAGCCACAGAGTTTATGACTGTGAGCAGCATAGCTATATTAGCAAAAGAAAAGTTAACAAATTAAATTGGCCAAGTACAGACATATAAAAGTAAAAACCAGTCCCAGATATGTGGAAACCAGCACAGGTATAGGAAATGCCCAGCTTGCAAGCAAATAAGAAGAAACTGTAATAAACCCAATTATTATGCTAAAATGTCCAGAGAAAGCAGTAAAATGTATGTATTAAGTGCAGAAAGGGAATACTCTGTTGAAAAGGAAAAGCTATTTGTAAGCACAAGAATGGAAAAGGCTGCAAAAGTCAGATTTGTTAATCAAAATATACACAAATGGCACCTATGTGACATGCAAGATAAACACCGGGGTACAAGTAAACATTACAACAGACACTGAAACAAAGAAAAGTAAGAGTGGAAGAGTCAAAAATGTGTATGAAAGATTATAAGTAAGGAACAATTCCATTGTTGAAAGAGTGCACAGCAACATAAATATGAAGGAAAAACAAAACAAACATGTATAGAGAAACAGAAAGACAACATGGAACCAATTAGGAAACTATTATAATATGAAAATATATTCTGAATATATGGATGCCTTCTAGTAACATACATGGCTCGTTTAAGAGAAGATCAGAACCTGTGGAACATGCTATATGAAAAGTTCGACAAGCCTTAAGAAGGAAGCTAAGAGAAGAGCTGAAAAACATGAAAGTAAATGGTATAATTCAGAAATTAGAACCACTAATGAACTGGATTTACTCCTTAACTACATAGAGAAAAAAAGAGTAGATTGACAAGGATATAGGAGAACAAAAACGTAACAAAGACAACCTGTTCACATGTCCACAACAAGTGAAATACTCTCTGAGATGCCACAAGATACATTCTTCAGTAGATTAGATATTCTGATTATATTCTGGCAGATCCCCTACAGTTCCAAGATCTGAACTTTCAACACACCATTTGAAAGATATTAACTCCCAAGAACTGCTTTTTGGAATATGTTTGGGTTCCAAAATATTTCACTATGCAATGATCCTAATGCTAGAAGGCCTAACAGGTGTGATAGTGTACACTGATGACATGATAAAATTTGTGTGGAGGACTGCAACTGAACATCAGGAATCTCTGATGAGGGTACTGGATATTGAGAGAGCTAATAATCTTAAACGGAATGAAGTAAAACGTCAATATCAAAACAATGGAAAAAGCATACTTGGGAGAGAGACTGACCTCCCAGGAACCTCACAAGATGAATCAAAGATTCAAGCAATACTGAACATGACAAGATCAGAAGATTAAAATGGAATTCAAAGGCTGCTAGATACATTGAATTATATCAGAAATTCACACCTAAGTATACATCTTGCACAACTCACTTAAAACATCTCCTCCACAAGGTCAGTGAACAGTCATGGATGCCAAGCATAAAAGAGAGCTCATTGATTTAAGACACATTCTGACACCAATTCCAGTGCTGAAATTATTTTGACCAATTGAATGGCATCAAAATCTCCACAGATGCCTCAAAAGTGGCCTGGAAGCAGTTCTTTTACAGTGTCATGGAACTGATTAGTTGCCAGTCTCTCATGCATCTAGGACTGTGACAGCTGTAGAGATGATGTATGTACAAACAGAAAAAACAACAAGGTCCAGTATATGGATTACAAGATTTTTTTTTTACTTTCTTTGTGCTTTGTGCTTCAACACAGAAACTGAACCCAAACCCCTGATTGCAATGCAGAAAAAAAGGGACTAGAGAAGGACTATTAAAGATATAGAGACTACTTTGGAATACACAAAAGTATGAGTTGATCCTGGAGTTCCAACCCATGTGCCACTTGTTAATGGCAGAGCATATGCTCCATTTAATAATACACAGCTTGATGATTTGGAACAAGCAGTAAACATGTATATGAGCATGATAAAAGTGTAATTTCCAGTAGCACCAGGCATATGGGATGAACTGGAGACAGAAACAGCTAAAGATGCAAGCAGTGCTACAAGTAAAGTAGAAAAAAACAAAACCTTCCAATTTGCCAATTCTTACCAGAAGAATAAACTTCCAATGATCTCAGGAGTCTTAAAAGGGAGCACTGACCATGGTTCCCATGGTGATGAAAAGAAAAATATTTTGATGAATGCACACAGAGCACCTGGAAATCACTGAATCCAAAAGGAGAGTTACAGAATTATATTCTGGCCACAAAAGCAGAGTGATAAAAAAAGACTTGGAACCCATCAGAAGTAAAGAGATTCCCAGCAGAAACAACCAGTAATACCATATGATCAGCTTGCAATTATGTGGGATAAAGCTGGAATTCATGTGTTAAGAAAGAAACGATCACCTAATAATAATGGATTTCTTTACCAATTTCCCAAAAATAGTCACATTTGAAGATTCCACAATAGCAAGAGTTATCAGGCACAAACAAGTTCAAACTAGCTACAGACAAAAGGAAACAAGAAGACATTCTATAAATATATTAGAAGCAAGAGGAAGACCAGGGAAAGGATAGGCCCACTGCTCAGTGAGAAGGGAGAAACTGTAACAGGAAACCTGGAAATTGCATAGGTGCTTTTAATGACTTCTTGGTGAAGACCGAAACAAAGAAGTTTGATGATAAAGGAATGCCTAACATAGTGAATGCTAGTGGGATGGGGGTAAGTTTAGAAGATACAATAAAAAACAAGTTAATAATCACTTAGAAAAGTTAGACATCTACAAGTCACCAGGGCCTGATTAAATGCATCCTAGAATACACTCAATGAGCTGATAGACGAGGTATCTGAGCCTTTAGTTATCTTTGAAAAATCATAGGAGATGGAAGAGATTCCAGAAGACTGGAAAAGGGCAAATATAATGCCCATCTATAAAAAGGGAAATAAGAACAACCCACAAAACTACAGACCAGTCAGTTTGACTTCTGTGCCAGCAAAGATAATGGAGCAAGTAGTTAAGGAATTCATCTGCAAACACCTGGAAGATAATAAGGTGATAGGTAACAGCCAGCTTGGATTTGTAAAGGAGAAATCATGTCAAACCAATCTGATAGCTTTCTTTGATAGGATAACAAGTCTTGTGGATAAGGGAGAAGCAGTGGACGTGGTATACCTAGACTTCAGCAAAGCATTTGATACCGTCTCTCATGATCTTCTGATCAATAATCTAGGCAAATACAACTGAGATGGGGTTACTATAAGGTGGGTGCATAACTGGCTGGATAACCATTCTCAGAGAGTAGTTATTAATGGTTCTCAATACTGCTGGAAGGGCATAACAAGTGGGGTTCTGCATGGGTCTGTTTTGGGACTGGTTCTACTCAATATCTTCATCAACGATTTAGATATTGGCATAGAGAGTATGCTTATTAAGTTTGAGGTTATATGAAGCTGAGAGGGGTTACAACCGCTTTGGAGGATAGGGTCATAATTCAAAATGATCTGAACAACCTGGAGAAATGGTCTGAAGTAAATAGGATGAAGTTTAATAAGGACAAATGCAAAGTACTCCAATTTTGAAGGAATGATCAGTCTCACACGTACAGAATGAGAAGCAATTGTCTAGGAAGGAGTATTGCAGAAATGGATCTAGGGGTCATAGTGGAGAAGACACGAGAAGTCATCCTTCTGCTCTACTCTGCGCTGATTAGGCTTCAATTGGGGTATTATGTCCAATTCTGGGCACCACATTTCAAGAACGATGTGGAGAAATTGGAGAAAGTCCAGAGAAGAGACACAAGAACTATTCAAGGTCTAGAGAACATGATCTATAAAGGAAGACGGAAAGAATTGGGCTTGTTTATTTTGGAAAGGAGAAGACTAAGAAGGGACTTGATAGCGGTTTTCAGGTATTTAAAAGGGTGTTAGGAGGAGGAGGAAGAAAAATCGTTCTACTTAGTCTCTAATAATAGGACAAGAAGCAATGGGCTTAAACTGCAGCACGGGAGGTTTAGGCTGGACTTTAGGAAAAAATTCCTAACTGACAGGTTGGTTAAACACTGCAATAAGTTGCCTAGGAAGGTTGTGGAATCTCCATCTCTGGAGTTATTTAAGAGCAGGTTGGATAGACATCTATCAGCTATGGTTAAGATGGTACTGGGTGTTGCCATGAGGGCAGGAGACTGGACTCGATGACCCCACGAGATCTCTTCCAGTTCTAGTGTTCTATGATTCTATGACCCCTCCCATCCCAGAGAAAATAGAAGATGAACAGGCAATACAAGCTCTTAATTGTATCTGACCATTGTATGGGTGTACACATGGGGCTACAGAGAGGATCCTTATTTCTCTCTACATCATGCATCCATGTGAGGAACCAATCAGAATTTGGTTCACAAAGTACAATCGTCCAATGATGACATCTCTGAGAACTATTATGGATGATGAAATAATTTATTTTCATGGAGTTTAATTTTGGCTAAGACATAGCTCCAAGTAAACCTGTGAGTTTGTTTTAGTTGCAATACCCCCTGAACCAATATAAGAGATACAGTTCATCCACCGCCCCATGTACCAACAATTTCAGGTTTCTCGGAAACTTAACATCACTGTGTTTCTTCATGATCTTATATATTTCAGATTGGTAGATTATGTAAGACTTCTGCTTTTTGTTCAGCCTCCTTCCATAAATGAAACAGGCAAACCAAATATAGGAACTGTCGACTGTACATGTGTTCATCTGCAAAGCAGGTCACGGTTGCTGTGAGTCTACAATTTTATATTTCAATCCTGACAAGCTCTCTTTAAATGATGAAAAAAAATTATTCAGGTTATTGTCTGTTCCTGCAAAAAGCACATGATTAAATCACCAAATAAAAAAAAAAATCACCAGGCAATTCTTTCAGAATGAAAAGTATTTACATATAATTTGTGATGTAAACACTGTGAAAAAACTGCTCATTCTAAGATCTCAAATTCCCTATAAAATATAGTATTTGTTCCCCAATTTCTAGTTAAACACCCTTGTCAATGGCAGTTCCTTTACTGGTAGCTCAACTGAAATAAGGTAACATGAACTCTTGATTCCTATGATTATCTCTTAGTATTCCCTTTGGTACATACTTTCAAAATACTGCCAGGCATTAATCAAACCAAATCATGTTGAGTTGCTTTTGAAGTATCATAAAAAGGATAGACTTAAAATTCCAGTATTTGGTGTGAATATCAGACCTTAATCCTTTAAGGGATGTGTGACAGCCCATACAGAAGAGAAATGGATAGGTAAAAGAAACTACATGCAGTGTGTGCAGTCTTTCAACGGCTCATAAAATTACATGTTTTCACTCCCAATGATTTGGAGGTGGTTTTTTTTTTTTTTTTTTAAGCAATCCCACATTCTGTATTTCATGATTAATCATATAGAAGCTACGGGAAGAATAAATATTGTCATTTAATTCATGGTTTAACTCAGAAAGAGTTTTCAATACGAAAAATCAAGATGGGACTTGTCTGAGTAGACGTATGTGTGTGTCAGAGTTTTGCTGCTAAGAACTGAAAGGGATAGACTATTTGGTTTCACTTTACGGTAGCCTCAATGCAAAGAAAGCAACAATGGGATCACTGTCATCTCTATATATTAAAATCTGATATGGAGAAATCTGCTGCAGGGTACTTCATTACTTATTTGGTTGAGTGAAAAATGCATGGTGTCAAACAGAAGACCTAAATCACCTTGTTGTCAATCGTCTTTTCTCCTTACTTCTTAATAATCTGTGAGATGAAGAAAGGATTTGAGAGATATCTGGTAAAAATTATTCTTGGTAGAACTCTGTTTTTCCCTGATGGGCTTGCACAACAGTTCAGTCACATTTCCCAGTGTTTCCCTTGCTGTAGTAAGAGCCTCCTTCAAACAATTCAAATAGCATTGTTCTTACTTGACAGAAAATGATGAATCTCTTGTGATTTGAAGCTTCTGACATCTTCTTTTAAAAGGCCTGTGATGGTTATTATTTTGCATCTCAAAGGGAGTCCATATTCATTATAATTTATACCACAGGCTCTATCACTTGCTGTGGACTTATTTAACTGAAGGATCTAAACATTCAAAATGTTTGCAAGGAAAGAATTACACTCTTGTAACTTACCTTGTCCATGAAGGGAAGAATGCATACTATATTTTGGTGCTGCTGGATATTTTCAACCACATTTATAGATAACTAATACAATTATTTTTTGGAACTAGAACTGTACTAGTCAAAGTTGCCTTATTTTCTGTGAGCTCAGAAATTTTCAAATGTTGTACAGTATGACCTATTCTTTTGTGTCAATTCAACTAAAAGGCTTTTATTTTTATGCCCCCATCCTCTTTGTACCTACATACTTGATTTTTGCTGTTACTATTTTCAGATTGTTTATACATTCGATGGCAGCTGCAGCTCCTTTGAACATGTACACTTTCTTTCAATTGATTCCTGAAGCACCACAAAGTCATAAAGTCATTCTGGTATTTGGTGCTGGATCCAAAATCTTTTGAAGAGCAATTAAATACTCTCATTGACTTTAGCTGGATTACCAAGTCCCATGTAAGATCTCAAAGCAAGGCTTATGTGGGATTTGAGGATGCATAGATTTTTTTTGCACAGGCATGAATTATTGAGAATCCCTTTGGAAGCAAACAAAGGTGGTTCTTGTCATTACTGGTATTACCATGGCATCTTGAATTCCTAGCCATGGACTGGGGACTTCACTGTACTAAAGTGATGTACAAACAGGAAAAAAAAAAACACCAGTCCCTATCTGGGGAGGCTTTCAATCTCAGTTTACGGCAAGAGACATCTGATAGATTAAAAAAAATTCATAATATATATCAGCATATATGGCAGTGGTCAGACTGAGCACATCAGCCACCTATTTTTTTTTATTTTGTTTGTTTTGTGCTTTGCTTTGGTTTGGTAGGTGTCACAGCACAAAAGAATTGATAGTGGGGATTTAAAGGTGGATGATATAGCTTTATGGATGTTTATGAGCGGCATCTCCCAAGCATGTGGGACAGCATAGGAGAAAGCACAAAAGTGTTTGTTTGAAATCATAGGCAGGAGGTGGCAGCTCAGTATTGAATGATAGATAGGTCATGAAAGGTCTTGAAATTAAATACAGAGAGTTTGCTGTAGTAGAGAAAATGGAATCAGTGGAGGAATGCAAAGACAGTGGTGACATCTTCAAAAGAATAAGCTAGGTCAGGGGTGAGCAATAATTTTTGATTGAGGGCCACTTCGGAAATTTTTGAAGTTGCCCCAGGCTGCCCTGGAAGGGGCGGGGCCTCAGGTGGAAGGACACATCCATGCTTCCCCACCCACAGACCTTGACTGGTCTGGGGGTAGAGGAGAGCATGAAGTTCTGAATAGCTGGTGGTTCCCTCTAAGTGCCCATGCCCCTGGAAGTTGGAGGAGACTTTGTACTCTCTCCCCCTCTGCCACTGCAGGTCAATCAGGCTCTGGGTGGAGCACTCAAAGTCTGCCCCCACCCTGCAAGGGAGCACGGCGCTTAGAGTCACCCGCCAGTCGAGCAGCAGCTGGCAAATGATTCTAAGGGCCAAGCCCTTTGCAGGGTGGGAAGAGACTTTGTGCACTTCCCCTTGCTCCCAGATCCTGCCCTCTCATTCCCTGCCCTCTCTCACTCCGAGTCTCTTGCTCCCTGCCCTCTGGCATGTGGGCTTTAGAGTCAACTGTCAGGGCTGACTTAAGTGCTGCGCGCTCCCCCATCCCTACTCCTTGATTGGACAGGGGGCGGGAGAGCGGCAGGACCTCCATGGGCCAGATCAACTCACTTAGTGGGGCAGGATCCAGTCCACAGAAGCTCTTTTGCCCACCCCTGGGCTGGAGAAATGATTTTAGCAGAAGCATTTTGAAAGCATATGAATTCATTTCCCGTGACCAAGAGAAGGATGTTGCACTACTCAAGACATGAGATGAGAAGCTGGATGATAGTGTTGTTCATTAAAGATAAAAGCCCTTTTTTTCTCTCAGAGATGAGCTTCATTGGCTATGTTGAACTCAGAAGGACTGATCCTGAGTTACTCAAACAACTTCACCCCCTGAGGTTTTGGTAAGCACCATCAAAATTTAGTAGTAATATAAACAGTTTAATTACTAAAAAGCAGGCAAGAAGATAGAAGTAACACATTAGCTGATTCCCCTTTTCAGCGATGAACCTAATCGTCAGTGAACAGGAGGCAGAGATGGAGCTAACCCTTTTTCTGTATTGCAGACTGATTACGGTGACAGCTAATGTAAATCAAGCTATGATATACCTTTCCAAAATTGATTTACCAGTTTTGGCCTCTGGATGCAATTTTATTGCATTTTGGTCTGTTATCATGGTATGTGGATAGGCCCTTTTTGACAAATACACAATAAATTAATATGTTTATCAAAGTGAATCAAGCCTCTGACCCTGGTTTATCTGGCATTGCAAAAACGTGTCACTACTACACCATTTGGGGCAGGTAAATAAAATAGCACATATCCATGCAATTGCGATTTCTGATGTGCAATGACAAAACAGGCTTCTGATATACCCCGTGCTGCCATAAGACCACTGAGAGTTATCTTCACTACATATTTCAGTATTACTTTTGCCTTACTGAGCAGAGATTGGCAATTTTCTGGACATCTAATGCAAAAGATCTCATCCAATCTGACAGCGTAGTGTGAAATTCTAGATATCCACAGTTTTTATAGCAATTCATTATAGGATGCCTGGCCATCTATTGTGTTGCATACTGTGTTGTGGTAGCCATCCTGGTCCCAAGATATTAGAGATACAAAGTGGGCAAGGTAATATATTTTATTGGATCAACTTCAATGGTAAGAGAAATAAGCTTTCAAGTTACATAGAGCAATTCTTCTTGAGAGCTTGTTTCTCTCACCAACAGAAATTGGCCCAATAAAAGGTTTTACCTCACTTACCTTGCCTCTCATCGACAATATTCTCCATTTTAGTTTGTTTTCTCTCTCTTCCGTATTTCATATTAATAAGAGCTACAATAAGGAAGAAAGACAAAAATAGAGTCTGAAATATTAAAGACTGGGAAAAAAGATACATTGGTTGCAGATGTAAAGTACCTATATTCTATGATACAGTAAACACTATTGTAATATAATATTAGATCAGCCTGCAGTAAAGCAAAAGCACTGTCTCTCTTTATGATATGTTGCCCAGGGTCACACGCTTCAACATATCTTTCTCTTATTGCTGTGGAAGACAGCAAACCATACTATTATAGATGAAGTTATGTCAAAGATGTTTCAATTTGTTCAGAGCTTTATTTTGTTTGTAATTTTGACTTTTTTTGAAGCAAACTAAATTCTAATGTGAAACAAAATTATCTACTGCTATGCAGCCTTTTAAATTGTAATTGCATCTCCTGTATATATATACAGGAACTCTCAGTAATGGGTTAAATTTGCTCCCATTGTAAATAATTTTATCAATAATTTCAATAGAAGAGTTAAGGCAATAATAAGCACATCTGAAAATCACATCCCATGCTATTTGTGAATATTCACAGCTCAGTGAAATCAAAGCCATTTTTCTCTGGAAGAAAACTTTGTGCTGATCTTCAAAGAAAGTAATTCCCTTACTAAATGTCAATTTTCAAACCTATAGTTTTGAGCAGCAATAGAAATACTCAAAAAATTCCCCAAACTATTTATTTATTTTGCTGTTTTCATGCATGAACAGCTTTTGCTCTAACATCTCCTCCCCATTTCTACTACATGGTAAAACTTGAAGAAAGTTCTGAGTGACTGGAAAAAAACAAACAAAGGGGGAGTTAGTTTAGAAATGAAAGAAATCTTACTATAGCAGAGTATAATCAGCGTATTCAGGCTTGCCGACGAGTGACAGGGGAACAAAGGAGGCAATTGTGCTTTCACCTGGTGATTCAAAGGGACATGGGACCCTCAGCTGCCATTCCTGCTACTGTTGCTTTAAATTGCCTCCTTAAATTGCTGTTGGAGCATGGTTCAGAGTGGCTCTGGGGGCTTGAAGGAGGAGTCTAGTGTCATGATTCAGGCAGCACTGAGGGCTGGCTGCCGCAACCCAGCCCCTTCCACCTGAGTCCCCAAACCTTCTCAGATTATGGGGCCAGACTCCTCCATACACCTTGCCTGGGGGTGTGTAAGCATTTGGCCCTCCCGAGTGCATTTCTATAATATACGCACAAGTGCAACTTGAAGCAAATACCTTCAGAATGAAATTATTTCATTCTCTTTGACATGTTTTTTAACATGCTTCTAATATTTACTAGTGGTATACTGACAGTAATGTACAAAGTAAAGGATTTTCATGTTTACACTTCTCTCTGTAAAGCAGGTTTTGTTTTTAAGTATACTTTATGTAAAAGTACAAAATAGCGATATTTAAGATGAACAAAGCATTAAACCTACTGCATCACAAAGTTCAGTGCAAAACTTCCAATGGAATTAAAGCTTTCAGCTTTCTTTATTATGCAAGTTCCTTTGTAAGCAAAACTGATATTGATTAATCACAAAAATTTGGAGAATGACTATCTATATTTAATTTTTTTTACTTTTTGCTATTTATATTGTGACTTGATGATTAGCTACAAGTTGGAGTTAATTATTTCTCTGTCATTTGTCAATTTATTTTTTATTAATTTTATATTTTCTTTACTAGCATTAGGTCTGAGCATCAAATGCTCAGCCTCTTATTTATAGTCTGACCCTGGTCTTTTTCGCACAAATATGAGAAAGCCAAGAAAAACCCCAATAGGTTATGCCCACAAACTAAGGCCAAGTTTTTACTACTGGCTAGTTTGACACAGTTGCGATCAGTGCAGTGGTGTCTATATAGTAGGTTGATTAAGACATGCTGAGTTGATGGTAAAGCAGCCAGCACTCTCCCATATCCCACCTCTCTGAGAAGTAGAAGCTATGTTGACAGGAAACCATTTCCCATTCACATAGCATGGTGTAGACCTGCTAGACAACCTGAGTTATGTTAACTTCAATTTACCTAACTTAACATAAATAAATCTAAGTTATGCTACTTCATTTAAAGCATTAGCACAGATCAGGCCTTAAATATGTAGATTTTTTTTCCTATGAGAGAAGCACCAGAGAGTACAAGTTTCATAATCACTAGCTTTTGCTTGATCAAGGTAGGATAAGACCATTCTGCCA
This sequence comes from Pelodiscus sinensis, assembly GCF_052426305.1. NCBI lineage: Eukaryota > Metazoa > Chordata > Testudines > Trionychidae > Pelodiscus > Pelodiscus sinensis. The sequence goes on along the minus strand of NC_143057.1, from coordinate 25,694,897 downwards.
AATGATTTTTTTTTTCAGATTGACAGTCTAATCAGTGTCTGGATTAAGCTGAGTTCTGACAGTAGTAATGTTTTCCATCTCCAGTAAGTCCTGAAATCTTCTGAAAGAAAACCAAAGTGTAACTGATTTCTTCCCACTGCTCTGAACAATCTGCATTATCTGGAAGCCATCTTGTAGGTTTCCTTTGAACAGTGGAATATGACATTTCTGTAAATGACAGGCACTTATTTTTCTACATGCTTTGTGTCATGGAAGGACACAAACTGGAAGGAACCAGTTTATTATACTGAGCCTGAAGTAGTTAGTTGTTAATATTTTGACTTAAACCACATGTGCTTTTCAAGTACACAAATATGGGTACACTTTGTTCATGGAAAATGCTGGTGGTTTTAAGTAGGTAATACAGAAGCTAGTTTAAACAGCATGCCATGCTTTTACTCCTAATTCTAACAGTGATTTCTCTTTCAGTATTTCAAGTTGGGAAGATTGCTGAAAAAGTTAACCCCTCTGACTCTGGCTTACCTGGCATTGAAAAACTATTCACCACTTTTGCCCGATTAGCAACTTAGTTTAGTATTTTCCTATGGACCTGTATTCATTTCAAAATACCATAAATAACTGATTTGAAGTATGGAAAAATGTGACAAAGTCATCAATTGACTTTATAACAGCACCTTTTTACATTTATCTGTTTTTAAAAAGAGAGTCAAATTGCTCGGGAATGACAAAAAGGGATGCACATTTTAAAGTGTAGTAAATATGTTAAAATAAAGTCACAGAGCTTGCAGAAGGAATGATTGGCTTTAACATTATGGAATTCTCTTCCATTTTGATGACTTACTGTTTTATAGCACCACTTGAATGAGATAGTTTTGTGTTGTCAATTGAGAATTAAAATGGATATAACAGTAGGTGATAATTGAGACTTTTTTTGTGTAAACTTGAAAATAATGAGCTTTCTGTCTTCAGAATTCAATAAACACCTTAGCCTCTTTTAAATGCAGAGCCACTTAGGTTTCTTTTATATTCTGATACCATGTTGATTATTGTTTATGTCAGAGCTTTGACAGACAACAAAAGTCTCGCTTTTTGAAGATTTTACAAAAATTTTGAATGTGAAAGTGAGCAGATTCCTTGAAGTTGCAACTCCTTGTTGTGTTGCATAGAAACAAGAGTCTGTCAGCATAAGTGACATACATTCATTGTCAACAGACTAAAGCATAGGCTGTGGCTAACCATAATAGGATAGCACCCAGTAATATGTATTGTAATGTATTGATAAATAAGACGTATTAAATAATCAAAAATTTCCACTGAGTTTTATTAGTATTTCTGGTGATCAAAGGGACACATGAAGTGTTAAAATCCCAACCAGAATACATAAAGGGGAAGAAACAAAAATGAAAAAAAATAAACCCATTAAGGTTGTTAAAAAGGATTTCTAGTGTGTGTGATCATACTGTTATAGGTATGCTTAATTAAGGATGCCACACCCCTGGGAATCAGCCATTGACAGCCTTCCCTTATTATGGAGGGTTAAATTCCTGTAGCTCTCAGAGATACTGAGAACGGCTAGGAGACAGCAGGGGATCACCCATGAAAGACAACACCAGACAAAAACACATGTCTGATCAGGAAGTCTTACTGATCTATTGCCTAATTTTTCCTTCTAAAAATGTTAAAACATATCCTCTTCTTGTAATACACCTGTGTATCATGCTATAGAATCCCCCTCTTCGTGGTGTTAAAACAATTCAAGTATTTTTTATGTTTATCCTTTATTTTTAAAGTACACTATGCCCCTTTAATTTTTTTCAAGCTCGCCTCATAAAGACACTCATAATTTATATTGCCTTTCATAGGACATTCTCTGATTTGTCAGCATCTTTCTGGAAATGTATTATCTAGATCTGAGTGCAAAATATTCCATCTGCAGTCATCCCACAGCCATTTTGAGAGGGACTGTCTTTTCAGATATGACAATCAAAATTGCAATGAGCACTCTCAGAGCCATCTCGCACTGCAAATGAATATTACATTTCCTGAATTTAGATATGTTTTTTTACCGTGGTTTCTCATTCACAGCACCTGCTAATTCCAATCTGAATTTACCACTGCAGGGGTGTAGATGATGGTGAGGGGAATAAGATAAGAAGTGTTTTCAAATCAATTAATTTCAAGTCAACGCATGCACATGTTTTGTGGCTAGGAAGTCTAGGGAGGGACTTTGTGTTGGTTTCATTTTCTGTTACATTTCATCCACTTCCTCCCAAAAACACAGACCTATTTTGCATGTAATTTACCCTTGAAGGCAGAATGTTATAGAAATTGCATAATTTTTCCCTTTAACCACAAAGTGCAACATACATAATTATTTGCATCATTGCTGAAATTGAAGTAGAATCTTCCATTCTTTTGGCTGCAATTGGTTTTGTAATAAGTGAATGGAACAAAATGGCAGGTAGGATTAGATTTTGTTTGTTTCATATTACCTAGAAACTTGGGTCCAGGAAGCTTGGGAGTTGCTTAGATATTCTACTCAGCAGAAAGACATGTTTAATAACACACACATCCATCATTCCTAAAAAAAGCTACAGTACAGAAAAATATTGCGTCTCCTTTAAAATGAAAAAAGCAAATTGATCCAATTTCCTATTGTAAATATCTATAGTGAAATCATTATGATCACATTTTCAGGTATATTAAAAATATAGAGTCAGGGTTTTAGAAGTGTGTAGCTCCAATAATCTTTAGTTAGCTACTTATCATACCGTCAGACAAGGTCAAACCAGCAATCTACGATAGAGATATTATGCATCTTACGCTCTCTGTCCTGAGGTATGAAGTAAATATAGAATCTAAACCTATTTGCAGTAAGGTTCATTGGAATTGAATAAAGAAAAGATAAAAACACAAGCAAAGCCTTTAAATTACTTTTGAATATTAGCACATATTGTCTTTACTAGACTTGGAAAAATAATTTCATTTACAAAGAATCCAAGAAAGTGACCCCAAGTAGTTACATTGATTAAAAAGAAGGGGGAATTCACTCATCTTGATATAATTGATCAGTATACCTGAGTAAACTGAGTTCAAACTAGCAGGAAATAGGAAGGCTCATACTCTGGAAGAAAATAAAAAATTGCCAACATATGTTTCCATAGAGATAAGGGGGAAATACAATATTTTCCCATTAATATTTGTCACAATTTGTAAATGAATTCACTTGGTTCCTTTTTTTGTTTTTGCTTTCCACAAACGTTTGAGCTCTTGTGATTGACTGGCACAAATATCTGAAAGAGTGAATATTCAGTAGCAAAACTATTTGTAGAAATAAAAATAGATGCATGATGTACCTACATAGGAAGTGCTTGCACTTTCGGCAAATCACGAAATGGATGCAACACCATATTACTCATATAACCAATCTTAAACAAACAACACCTCTGGATTTTCAAATACTTAATCAGTTCTCAAATTATAGAGTCATAACAACACCATTCAAATATTTTTGGATAATGAATAAGCGTGAGGTCTTCACAATCTGCTTGTGAATCTTCCATGAACAGAAAAAGAGACAAAGGGTCCAAGTTTCCCACCCTCAGTGTATGTTTATATTTCAATCGGGGGACAGGGGACCAAAGAATAAATAGATCTACGATAGCTATCTTTGATTTAGCTTGTCACAGGAATGTGCGCTAATCTTGAGTACATACCTAAGGTCATGAGCAAGTTGCCCATGATTTTACTGCTATTGCTATTCTAGCCTTAGTGCTAGCTGCATTGACATGGAACTTAAAAGAAGTCTCGTGGATTTCATGGGGTGACTTCCTAATGAGTTATTAAAGTTAGAGGATTTTATCTAATTATCATTAATTGGGACTTTATCATTAGTTTCTGGCACTAGTAATGGAAAGAGTTATTTTAATAAATTGGGTAGGTAGCTTGATCAAGAATATTTTCAATTAGATCAGTTTAAATACAAAACTCTCCTCTGCAGCAAAAAGTATACATCTTCTTTAAGGCATAGTGTCCAACTGAATGTGGTAATTTGGAAATTTAGGACACATCTCATAAAAAAGAAGTGTATGTTTTTTTCAACTACCTAAAACATTAGGAGAGTTCACATCTAGCATTGAAATCTAGCAGTGTTTGGAGCAAAATAAAAGACCATTAGAATGCCAGTCTCAGCTTAAAATATATATCCTCAATGTGGAAACATTAGAAATAAAAATGAAGAGGCTCTTTCCATCAAGAGATCTTCTGGTTTTGAAATACAAATAGTCTCATCACAAAGCAAATAGGAAAATGTATTGATAAAATAAAGGCAATAGGATGTGAAATTCATAGAAATAGCACAGGGCCTACGTGCCACTCTGAAATCTTCTTTCTTAAGCTGGATCTACTTGCCTGGGTTTTTTTCCCCCAGGGGGTGAATCTCAATACATTACAGATTATACAAACAGCATAAAAGAGGTTAATCACCAAAATTTCCAAAATGCTTTAGAACATGCCATAAAACATCAGAAGTCTTCCCATGAGGTCACATGCTAAAAACAAAATTAAAATGCAACAGACAACACAGCTAAAAGAGGAAAGAACTAGCACATGAATAACATTTCTCTGTTCCAGAAGGCCAGTTTCTTAGGGCTTGTCTTCACTACCACAGAAATGGATGCTGCAGTGATCGATATTCTGGCGCTCAATTTAGGCTGTCTAGTAAAGACCTGCTAAATTGAAATCTGACAGCAATCACAAGGAATAAGGGAAGTTAACAGGATCATTTCTCTCATCAACCTCCTGCTGTGGGACCTCCCCAGAAAATCAATGCAAGATAGGTCGACTCCAGCTACGTAATTGTCAATTTTATCTGCCAGCATTGACATGGCATGATATTGCCACAATTAGTGATTTTGTCTGAACCAGTTCTACTCTCATTTGCACCAGCCTTGGAGAAAAGGTATTTATTGCATGTTTACCATAGCTTATATTATTATTAGTCATATTGCTGTAGCATCTGGGAGCACTAATCATGGATCAGGATCGCATTGTGAAAGGTGTGGAGAAAACAGAAAAACAAAACCAGTCTCTGCTCCCAAGATTTTATCATCTAAGAACAATAGTAATACATATATGTGGGAGTACAAAGAAACAACAAGACAGTATTGGTCAGAGGTCTCAGTACACTAATAGCTTAACTGTTGTCAAGTTTTTCACAGGAAACACGGAACAGGAAAACTATACGTATGGTTTTGAAGCGGGCTAATGCATTTGTTTTGAAGAGGGCTAATGTATTCGTTTTGTGGATGTTTAGAGGAAACTTCTCCCCAGTGTTAGGGGCAGCAAGGGGAAAAGTGCAAAAGTACTTGTTATAATGAAGGCTGGCATCATAGGTTGACTGGATGTGAAAGCTCACATCTTGATAGCAAGTAAGAAAAGATAGTAGGGTAGGGATAAGCCATGAAGGTGGAGACAAGTAGCTTATGTTTGACGTGACAGTGAAGGGCAAGCAGCAGCAGGATTCAAAAAGAAAGATGGCATAGTGAAAGTAATGGATTAGGAGACTGATCTTTGCAGTAGTGTTCTGAATAGATACTAGTGGATCAAGGTTAAATGTGTCAAGGTCAGGGGAAAAGATGCTGTAGTGATTAAGATAGAAGGTGAAAGCCTGGATGAGAGTAATAGCAAGGTGGTTGGGAAGGCAAGACTGTATCTATGTTATTTAGAAAGAATCTACAACATTTAGATGGAGAAGACTTTTACCTTATTTTTTGTTTCTTCTAGCTAGAAAGACCACAGATCCATTATAATGGGTTTTACTAAATGCAGCTTCATAGGGGCAGTAATCAGAATTTCCAGTTATGGCAGGCAGGGAGTGGTTACAATCCTGAAGAACCAGTCAACTAGCCAGTCTGAGATAGTGCTACAAAGCTGCTTTGTTGAGCTAAGTCCTTATTCACATGTGACTAGGAAAACCAAGAAAATGTCCTGTTTCAGAGCAACTAGAAATATAAATATTGGGCCCACAAAGAAAATGGAGGATGCTGTAATAGTTTAGGCCTCCCTCAGACCCATAGTTTTCATACTGGATGGGTTGAGTCAGAAGTCCTACAGAAAGACAAGATAATTTTTCCCATTCTTCACAGCTCCATTAGAATGAGCGATCAAAAAGCAGAGGTATTACCAGAGATGGAAAATAAAAAAAATAAAATGTGGAGATAGAGCTCTCACTTTTTAAATCTGGGTGCTTGTTCAGGAAAGACAGAATTAAAGGTAAGGGTAGTGGAGTACATTAAAAATGAGATAGACTGTAAAGCAATTAGAAGTGAAGGAATAGACAGGAAAGTCTGTTTGGGTCAAAATCAATTTGGAAAAAAAGCTACCGGAGGTTCCCCTGGGATTTCAAAAGATTAGATTTTTAAAAATAGTGGAATTAGAGCATGTGCAGGAGGCATGGAATCATTTTAAGTCAAAGTTGCCAAAACTATCAAAAGAGACTGCACATTTAATTTTTAAAACTTAGGGAGGGTGAGAAAACATGATCATGAAGCAGTTCTACATCTCTCTTTGTGTGTTGGTTATGAAGCTCTAGGCTAGGCTTTAATGGATGAGAATTAATTAGCACTTTTAAAAAATATATATTGTATTTTTGTACACTTTGATTTTGCTAAAAAAAAGATATGCTATATACACATAGGAATATCCAATTTTAGTTGATACCTCTTTAGAAGATACCTTGTGTAACTAGTGGATTTAATTTTTTGGGTTTCTGTGCAGAACGTTGTCCTTGGAAGCAGATCCTTCTTGTAGAGGTGGCATAAACAAATGGTAAATGCCACCTGAATTGTATATGAGGCCCAGGACCAGTGTTCCCTGTAAGCTGCGTGCTTGGGCAGCCACCCAGGAAAGATTCAAATGCTTCCCAGCTGATTAGAAGAGTGACGGAAGTGCCCACAGCTGGCAGCATGTGTTTCTATTGTTGCACATCCACACATGCCTCAGTGCACATAAAATGTATTCCATACTTGTGTGGAAAAAATTAGAGGGAACATTGTCCAGGATCCATTGTCCATAGACAGTGTAAGTCTGCTCCGTCCCCGTGGTCACGTCTGCTCTTTTGCAGTCATCCTAAAGAATGTTAAGATGAAAAACAGTAACTCACTTTTCTTGGCAAATGGAATATAATGCCCAACTGTAGCTGAAGCTTATGATGCTTTATGAAAGTGAGTTAGTGCACTACTCCAATACAAAGGAGCCAGCCAGCAAGGGTGCTCAACTGCAAAAGGGGGTGGGATGCACTCCCATCCTGAATCCCATGGCTCTTCTGCAGGCAGCCACGCAGGTGAAAGGAGCTCATTCGGGCCACCTCTCCTCCCCCAGTCCAGGACTGCCCCAGTCTCCAGCCTCCCCCAAGCTCCAATTAGAGAAGGCTAAGGGAGATGCAGCTCCCTCTGTAGGATTCCTACCAAGATGTTGCTTGCTGTTCCCCTCACTCCCTGATGGGAAGGGGAAAGTGTACAGTTTGTTGAATTTCTCTTACTCTCCCTGAGCAGGGCAGGGAGCAGGTGAGCTATGCACTTTCTTCTTACTTCCTGACAGGGACAGGAAGGGGAAGAGCATGCAACCTCCTGGTATGAATCTGGGGAGGAGGCTTCAGCCCCCCTGCCCTGAGCCCCTCCTTGCACCCCTCACTCTGACTCCTGCATCCCACACACCCCCTGCCCTGAGCCCCATACATCCACAAGCCCCTGACTTGACTCCTGTACCCCCCACATTCTCACCCCCTTCCCTGAAACCTCCCACAACCCATCATCCTCCTGTCTTGAGCTCCCCCCACTCAAACCCACCCTTAAAGTTCTTATGGATATTGTTGTATCATAATCCTTGGGGGCGGGGGTTGTAAAATGACAAGATTTTCCTTAACCACCCTGCTCTCTCATGTCACTTTGTGTAAACACCAGTGAGATGGACATCCCATCTCTTAGTTGATCAAAGGAGTGCCAATCATTCATAATAGGGGCTGCATTTTTCATCTACTTCAAATATCACAGATGGTGATTTTTAAATATTTCTTTTAATTTACAGAGGATAACTAGGGCTCCTAGGCTCAGCAGGACACAGTGGAAGGGTGCCCTAGAGAATAGGTAAGAGGGCTCAATGATATTTCTTCACATCAGGTGACAGTCTGAAGGGGAACTCTGTCACAGAACCTGTCACAATCACAACCATCCTTCTCTGGTCATTTTCTATACATGTCAACGTGCTGAAAACTGGATCAGATCTCAAAGGCAAAAGAGGCAAGGAATACCTAATTTATGAACCCCCCTGAAGCTTAGGCGTGACTTGCATGCAAAGCTGCTGGGCAGTGTTAGGATTTAAATTGCTGGATACATGCTCAGCAGATGACATTTATGTGGGATTTTAACTGTGGAAACGTGGATGCCTAGGAACTTTAGGAAGCAGCTGAACAAGAATCTTGTGAATGCCAGTAGTATCTAAATGTTGGACTTTGGTGCCTGAAGCAGCAGTCAGGCACTTAAACCCTTTGGTAAATCTAGCAAAAAATAAGATAATTATTTGCCTAATCTTTGTCTGTATTTGTATGATGTTCTTGTTGAAAAAAGAGAGGAAAGGAAAAGAAACTGAATTCCATTCGTCAGGTGACGTTAACAAACTTGACTTTACATCTGAGCAGAATTTGGAAGGAAGCCATGTGAAATGGTTTGGACACCTGTACCAGATGGGTAGAGAAAAGTTGCTATGGACCATATGCTGGAAAAATGGTCCATGTATTCCTTGGATGAACTACATCAGCAGCTATGTGAGAAGAGATTCTTAAACCAGAACAACAAGGCCTAAGATCATCAGTATTTGAGCTATATGCTGAAACCGCTAATATCTGGAGCCTGCTCCCCTGTAGGGGAGAGAAAACATCTAGCCAAATGGTGTCAGTATACATCATTCATACCCTTTAATTGCAAAATATCAATACTGTTAAAATCACATAAAAACAACAACTTTAAAAGTAAAAACAACCACGTATGTGCAAAATAAACAACACCCCCTTCAAAATGATGCAATCCATAAAATATTGGCAAGGTTGATTTAAAAAAAAAAGGTAAACAATTTTGATGTAAAGCCCATTAGCCTGTGTGCAATCTTCAAAAAGACAGGCAATCTGTTCTATTCAAAGGCAGCCAAACAGGCAAAATCCCACTTCCTCTTTTAAACAAAAGAATGTTATTTTTCTTGGGTACCAGGCGAGTTTCCTGAATATAAACATGAAGCTTTAACTACACTGGAAAAATAAAAACATTAAAAAAAGATCAGGTAATTCATTCCCTCATTTTAACACAATAGCACTTCGGATAAAAGTCCAATTGGAATTGTTTTAGACATGATTACAGTTCTAGGTATATACTCGGTTATCCCTAAAGGTACATTTTATTTAGAAACAGTATTTTCTTTGCCAGTAGTTTTGCCAATAGTATTGTTTAACAGGATAATTATATCTAAGTGAAAGCTCAAAAAGGGAATAATTAACATGGCTTTAACATACTGAGTTTTTATGTAACAGACCCACTAAATATTGAGCATCAAACTGTGCCCATAAGCCACATTCCTTCCCCAAGCTTTCCTCATATCCAGAGGGAGTGTGCCAGTTGCATCATTCTAGATCACACACCCTTCATATTTTCTCCTTTGGAGCAGTGTGTATCAGAGCTGTTGGAACTAGAAGTGATGAGGTTGCTGCCACACCCCCTTTCTTGAATTACATAAAAGGCTTACATTTTGGTTCAATGGTTCTCATCACCCCACTGTACAAATTGTTCCAGCACGCCTGGGTTCACAGGCTATGTCTACACTACAGAATTTTAGTGCAAAAACGGCCATTTTTGTGCAAAATCTCATGGAGCGTCCACACCTCAAGTGCATTTTTGCACAAGTAAAATGACAGAACAGAGGGGTTTTTCTGGTGTAGGTATTCCTCCTTCTATGAGGAATAAGTCCTTTTTTGCGTAAGAGTTCTTGAGCAAAAAGGTGTGTAGGGACAGGCAAGAGGGGTTTTTTTGTAGCAAAACAGGAAAGAGGAAAAAGCACAGGTGCCTGGTAGCCATTCTGTGGATAGCAATCAGTGCTTTCTTTTGAGAGCGCGTCTATGCAGTCTGCATACACTCTTGCGCAAAAGCACATAGCTTTTATGATGCGCTTTTGCAGTGTGGACGTTCTCTTGCGCAAGAAGTTTTTGTTGAGCAAGAAGCCTGCTGTGTAGACATAGCCACAGAGGGAGGATACCCTACATATCCCAGTTGCAGACACTGTAGTTGTGACAGGCACGCAAATGAGTCTTGCAAAAAGGGCTCGTCCCCTGAGTAAAAGCCACCATAACCAACCTGCTCTTAAATTAGGAAGCATGGTAAAAACATCTAAAATGCAGGAGGAACCCAGGAAAGGATAGACATTCTCTTGCTCTCTCATATGCACAAATGCAACTAGATGTATTGCCTCATGCTATCGTGACGCAATTGAAGTCAATGGAGCTTTCCCTTCATGTCAAAGGGAGCAGGAGCAAGCTTCAGATGCAAAGTGGTGAACTTGGAGAGATTTAAACAAAGCAGAGCTTCCTCACTGGGGGCAAAATTTAACCCTCTGTTGAGATCCAGCACCACCGATTCACCATTTAGTACCATTTATATTCTTAGAAGAGGTTTTATTTAAATGGCCCACTGGTCTTATGTTGGCCCTCTGCATAGAGGAGAATTTCGTCTTCAGAGAAGTTTTCCACAGCTCTTGCTGTTTTTTGTTAACACCCTTGATTTAGTTCAGGTGCGGGTTTCAAATCCTTTGCTTCTTTGAATTTCTCTCACATCTATAAAGGTACCCAATGGTAGAACTATGCAGTGACAAAAACATTTGCACTACTGGCAAAACCTGTGAAAAACTGTTTTCATCCACTTTTAACACTCATGGGAGAATATTACAGCCCATCCTCAGAATTCGTAGAACAACAGTCTCATATCAAAATACAAGGAGAGATACCTAAGTTGCTACAGTTAAGAACCCTAAAGATTAAATATTCATCAAACTGCTTGGTTGTGCACAGTTAGACTAGGAGTCTCAAAGTGAATGTTCTTGTGAGATTTCTCATAAGAGATTTGCAGCTTCTGTTCAGGTTATAAATGGCTTCAGGAACAGGCTCTCACAAAATATTTAACTCTATCTTTGCTCCTACTTAGATCTAAGAGGAGCAAAAGTTGGAAAAAATAAAAAGAGCTACCTTTCCCCTCAAGTCTCTACAAAATCTCCATCTGAGTTAAGTTCTAGGTTTGGGGGGTAGGGGGAGGGTATTACCAATTTATTTCTCATCCCAGATAAAAGGCCAAAATGTCTGGCCCTCCACTATTATCTAGAGCAGAAGTGGGAACGTTTGCATGTGAAGTAGGGGTAACTACAGCAAGCAATGAAATTCAGTCCTTTTCAGAAAGCTAATAGATTTTAAAGGCTGTTTCTGATATTTTGGTGCAGAACAAAGTGTTTTTACACACTAGGACTGAACCATGGAAAACGGGTGTGACACCTGCAGTGTGAGGATAATCAGCCTTTTTAAAGAAAGAAAGGAGAACACTTGTCTCCACAGCTGCTTAATGAGCCCTGCCCAGGGGCTCAGGGCTGCCACGCATGCAGCTGTCTGGCTGGGGGAGGGACACTTCTCTCTCAGCTACAGCAGCAGCTCCCTACTGAAGACCGAATAGCAGCTCTCTGCCAGCCAGTAGGGTCAGGTGGGTCTCATTAAAGAGCTGCACAGCCCATGCTGCCACAGAACTTGAAGTACTTCTTCCATCATTTGAGGCCATGTTATTGACAGGAGGCTGCCTAAACAGGAAGACTATTCTGTATGTGTGTGCATGAGAGAGTTTTCTCCTCACCTCCCTACTTCGAGGCTGCTAAAAGGGTAAGGGTCTTTATACTTGGTGCAGAAATAGTCATTTTATTCTTGCCAAAATATGGATAATTATGGGTTGAATGGAAGTGTCTTGGTTTCAGTTAGGATGATTCTGAATACCATAGAATTCTAGGACTGGAAAGGACCTCAGGTCATCGAGTCTGAGGACTCATGTCCTCATGTCAGGACCAAGTACTGTCTAGACCATCCCTGATAGACATTTATCTAACCTACTCTTAAATATCTCCAGAGATGGAGATTCCACAACCTCCCTGGGCAATTTATTCCAATGTTTGACTACCCTGACAGTTAGGAACTTTTTCCTAATGTCCAACCTAAACCTCCCTTGCTGCAGTTTAAGCCCATTGCTTCTTATTCTATCCCCAGAGGCCAAGATGAACAAGTTTTCTCCCTCCTCCTTATGACACCCCTTCACTTGATCTTATTAAGTATTAATGAAGCAGAAATACAGTCACATTGTTAATCATTTTGAGTCAGATACAATTATTATGACTAAGTGGAACCTTATTATTTTATGATTCATTTTATTTTATTAGGAATATTCAAAAAATTCCTATTATATAGTCTATCACAGCACATGCTTTGTTCCACCCTACATATTCTTTTCTGGAATTTCATCTTTGTATATTTTATTATTTTTATTTCCAAAATTACATAAAATATGTTGAGATCTAATAATAAGAAAAAGTTCTTGATATGGTCCTGGGTCTGATTAATGTATGTATTGTCCCATAGTTCTAAAATGGTAACATCCTTTTCCTATAAAGTGCTGTGAATCGTTTGGTGTCTAGAATGAAAAAGTGTATCTGTTGTTTGTCCTTTCCTCATCTTTTTTCCTTGAACAGTGTAGCCAGACAGGAACCCCCCCTTGTAACATCCATTTTTGCTTGCCTGGAGCATACAGGGCACACAGAGCAGAAGGCCCAGGCTGTGTGACCATGAATGGCTGTAAACAGAGATACGCCAATTGCTGACCAAGAGGCTGCCAAGGAGTGCCCTTGACTGAAACCCATATTGATACGAACACACATCCATCCGCGGGGGGAGGAATCTCTCGCCCAGTAAAAAATGTCTAGTGCTCACAATTTAGTTATCTCTTTTGCAAGTGTAAATTAACTTGAAACTTGCTTGTAAGAACTGGCGCCACAAAACGGACCAGTACAATTTGGCATCTTAGATAAGAAAGAGAATACGGGCCCCCAGGGGTATAAAGATAGGTCCAGCAGCGCATTTTCTCTGAGTGTCAATCTACCATCTATCTGCTGGTCGGGTTTGGTGTTTGATCTCCCGAGGTTCCAAGGGGACGCCCACCTCGTATTCGTCTTTCCTAGGAATTGAGAGACCGGCCCTGGCCTGACACGCTGGAGTCGAGAGGCACAGAAAGGGGTAAAAATTGTACCTGGATGTGGTCCTTTGTTTAAGTATATATATACATAGACTTAGAGCTCTTTAAAGATTAAGCTGTCACTTGGTACCATTATTTCTATTTTCTATCTTTATTTTCTTTGTAACCATTTTTAAAATCTGTATTTGTTAGCATTTAAGAAATAGAGCAATAGCCATTGTAACCATATGCTTTTATAAGTCTTTTAATAAACCTGTAACTGTTTAAGCTTTAACCTGACTCCTTCAGTTGCTGTAACAGAACCAAGCACAATTTAAAAGAACTTCAGCCGGTCATAAAGGGACAGACATAGGGAGAGCTTGGGCGTTTGGATCTGTGTCACTCCCAGGTGACAAGATCCGTTGGGGCACCTTTCCAGCCTTTCCCAGGCTGCCCGCTGCGAAGGAACTTTGTGTTCTAGCAGTTAAAATCTAAGGTGTAATAAGCTCTTCCTATATAACGGGGCGTCTGTTGGCCTGCTGGCCACCCTCTGCGACGGGACCCCGGTCCTAGCAGTAAAGACACGGACGTTAAACCTTTTCTCGGAAGCATACACACACACACTGCCCTGACCGTCGGCTGACAAACAGTAATAGTTAATTTTACCATTAATCGTTGCTGGCCATTCACAACCTATGATTCTCTGGCTTGCATAAGCACAAATGCATTGAAGCTTACTAAACTACTACAGTAGTTTGGACCACTGTCTTGTTTTAGAGTGTCTGTGGATTCTCTAGCATGGGCCAAAGGCTGGGTTTTACAGCCACTATTGCAACTGTAAAGTGAGCCATTAATTTTTGGCACAAGATCTAAGATTGTGCATGCAGTATATATGCATAAAATTGAAGTGGTAAGTTTAGAGCCACTTAAACTGAGACCCTCTTTCAAAACGGGATTCAGAGCTAAAGATCAGTGTAATTCCATTTGAAATCCATTCCCCCATGATCTTCCAGGATTCTTTAAGGAGAAACAAGATTTGTCGTTTTTTTAGTTACCAGTTTCAAATTGCTTTCCTCCCAACTTTTTTCCATAATGCATATAAATAACCAATATGATAAGATGCAACATATAGTTCCAATCACATTTCAGTAAAAAGAGTAATAGGTACAATGTCAGCATTTGCAATAGAAACTATCAGTAATTCCCATTAAACCAGTGGTTCTCAAACATTTTGGTCGATGGCACAGCTGGCTCAATGCAAACTTTTCCGCAGACCATCAGTTGCTAATGGAAACGCGACATTAATTACATAGTTATGCCTCAGCCATTTTGCTAGTGTGGCAGCTGGGAGAACAGTTTAATTTAAATTATTGAACAGATCAAGCATTTTAACTTTTGCATGTTAATTTATCAAACTTCATTGTAAATAAAGTAAAATATTTATAGTCCAACACAAAAGCTTTCAACATTGTCTTTATTTATGGCAGAGGTGGGGAGCCTTTTTTGGGTCAGGAGCCACTGACCCACAGAAAAATCTGTTGGGGACCACAGAAGTGTGAAGCAAAAAATCTCCTCCAAAAACCACCAATCCTCACTGATGCGGTTCTCAACGGAGACCCCTCATTCCTCTGGTGCTCCAGCCCCACAGGATGAGGGGGAGGGGCAGGGTGGAGTGAGGTTCAGGACTTCCCATAGGCCATATTTACTTTTCTGGGGTTAGTGGATTTTGTGGATTCCCCTAGACTCCAGGGTGGGGACAAAAATGAGTGGTTCAGTGTGTGGGACAGGGATGTCAGCTAGTGGGGTAGGGATGGGAGTGCAGGATTTGGGCAGGAACTGGGGTGCAGGAGCAGGCTGGGAGTAGGGTATCTGGCCAGAGGAAGGGGGCAAGAGCAAGGGAAGGTGCAGTGGGTAGCCAGGAGAGAGGGTACAGGAGCAGGGTGAGGGTAGCGTGTGTAGCCAGGAGGGAGGATGCAGGAATGGGATGGAGGTACAGGGTCTCGGTGGAGGGTGGTTCAGAAGCAGGGTGTGAGTGCGGGGTCTGAGCATGGGGGTCGGGGGAGGGGAATTTACTTGCTCTCATGCCCTGAATCATTCCCAGCAACATGTCCTAGGAACAGCCTCCGGGCAACATGTTCATGGGCTGCTGTTCTCCCAGCCACAGGTGGGAAAGGGGAAGCACGTGGAGATGCTTCTAGCTCTGCTTCTCTCCCATGAACCGAATCTGGCAGGTAGGCTCGGAGCTTTCTTCTCCGCCCACCAGCAGGAAGCCCTCTCCCAGCGGAAAGCCAGCATTGATGTTCCAACCATGCAGGGAAGGGGCACAATGCTGGAGCATCAGAATAGGCTCCTTGCTGTGAGGGAAGGGAGGGAGGGATAAGCTTGAGACACAGACCACCTGGAAGGCACCCGCAAACCACTAGTGGTCTGTAGTCTGGAATTTGAGAACTGATGCCTTAAATCCATGCAATGGGAATACAAAATGATCTGAGACAGATCCTCATCACATGTAAACCAGCAAAGCTCCACTGAAGTAAACAGAGCTATATTGATTTACCCCAATGAGACTGTGGCTCAAAAATTGGTTGACAAGACTGTAAAGCATCTTTCCCTTAAGGTAATAATGGACTGTGGAGATTTCAGCAATAGTTATTTTGGAAAAATACTCTATCATTTTATATAATGTCTGCTAGAAATGCCAACCCTTAAATTTAGCAAGACAATTAAATAAAACATTGAAAAGAAACTAGCCTTTCCAGCTCTCAAGCTAATTTCAGTTGTTCACTGGGAAAAAAACAAGATTACAATTTATCTTACCTGAAATATAGATGGTGAATGTGGTAGGTTCTACAAAAATAAATTAAAAAGAAAACACAAAAAACCTCTAGCATTGCAGGTCCTATAGCTGACAAATTCAAAAAGTGACTATAAAGTCTATTAATGGAAGGTGGAAACATTAGGCAAAAAGATGAACTTTGTAGTGTTGGAAAATGTGTTGCTTATGTGTCACAGATTACTGTGTTTACTAATTATTGAATATCTGACAGTGTCATTTAAAGAAGCAATGATATCAAAGTTGCTTTCTGTGTGGGAGGTCATGTTGGTGTATGTATGTATATCTAATAATGCACTTCAAATAGAGCTTCAGGAAATCTTATTGGAAAAAGATCACAACATGATGCCATTTGGGGATGTATTATTGAGTGAAAGCTGTAAGCATGTTAATTTGTTAAAATAATGTCTAACCTATGTCAACATGAATGATTCAGTGATGTCTGAATTTTTTGGGTGATAAAATACTGATCTGTATATTTCCTATACAAATTTGTGTTTGTGCCCTGTACACTAGTGGCTTGTGAGAATGTGAAATAAAATTTATACTAAGATGATGTTTGATCAGACCTAATATACAGTAGAATAACTTTAAAACAACTATATTTGCAAGGCAAACAGCACTGCCTGGACATTATTTATGTGATTATTTCTATTCCAGGTGGACTCAAAAAATAGTTTTCAATTCAGCTAGGTTTTTTTTTTCCAGCCCACCTCCAGTGGTACATTAGTCTTAGGAATCTGAATATGACCCTCTCCTGCCTTGGTTCTTGAACTTTTCTCTTCTTCCTGACCAGCCTTTTACCATTCATTCTATCCTCCACGCTGTCCAACACGTTGCCATCTTCTGCCACCTTTCTCACTCTGCCACTCCCATAACAAAATCTTCTCACTGGTTTCTGTTTACCTTCCACATCAAAAGCAAGTTTTTAGCCCTGATTCTCACCCTTGTGCTGCTTCTGCCTTTCTAAGAAAGAAGGGATGTTCCTGCCCTATTATGCCAAATGGTAATCCAGGCTCTGATTTGTAAGAAATGTTATGGCACAGAAGATAGTGCCACAGAAGTGGTTTGCAAGAGGCCCTGGTCATGATGTGCCAAAAGCCCCATATTGCCTTAATGTGGCCAATACTTGATATAATTTAAAGTTGTGTATAGCATCAGGAGCATGCTAGGCACTGCAGGTTTGGAAACTTTGTATCTCAGAGATCTTTTCTCACCATCTGCATGTAAAGGCCTATGTAGCCTTATGAATTTCTGAATTAAACCATGTTAAGCATTTGACCTCCTAAAACCTATGGTATCATCATTAGAGGGGTAAGAATCATTAATTTTAGAGACTCTAGAACACAAGGAACAGCTGAGGTATGTATAAGTTCTCAACCATGCTTTCATTATTAATTGTACTACACAGAAACAATATCAGAAACCCTACAATACAACAGGTAATAAAGGAGTAATCTTACTTCCATTTCCTGCTAGACCTTGAGGTGCCTATCATTATGCCCACTGTCATTTGATTCACTATGGCTTGTCACTCTGGCCTCTCCTTCCCACACTCAGACCATGGAATAGACTTTATAGTATATTATGCTACTACTCACTCTTTATTTTATAAATAACAGTTTTATCTCCTGAGCCCTGTTCCCTACCTGCACGGCTACACTCCGCTAATTTCAAAATTCCTTGTTTTTCATAAGCTAACTCCTTAGTTTCTCTTGTATTCATTAGCATTTATATGAATGAGTTATTATGATAATTTGCTGTCTTTGCAAAATCACCCAAGCTGTTGCCGGTCATCTTACAATATTAACTGAGACACTGCAACACATTTTACACTTTATTGCTGCGTAGTTTTCGAAACATCAGCACTTAAACTGATCTTTCTGTAACTTACATCTTACTGGGACAGAATTCTCTTTGTCAGTCAGTCAGTCATGCTAATCTTTTATAGGCCTGAGGCTTTTCTATAGCCAAGCTACATATCTTAGAGACGTAGGGCTTCTAGACCTTGTGATACAGCCTTAGCTTACATATATAGTTAATACATAGTCATCAGTGATACACGGATATTAATCCCATACTCATGTGGTGTAAACCTCCTTATATATCACTTAAATCTACAAATCTAGTCTAACACTTATTCATTACTTACATAAATATCTGATTATTTATATTCAGCTGCAGCAGTATTCTCTCTCGCTCTATTAGAATGTGTCTGTCTGTGAGCCTGTGTGTTTAAGATCTCCTCTTACATTGTAAGTGACAGGGCCACCAAATTTGGTATGCAGTTTCTTCTTCTAACTGAAAGCAAGGACAAGGTTTGGTTGTGCCAGGAGAACTGGAAGATCTGGGAAAAGGACAGTTTTCCATAACATGCAAGGGGAGGATCTGCTGTTTGAAGGGATGTGATATGAGAATGGCGACTGGGGACTGACAGCCCACAGGAGAAAGCTATCCTGTAAGTATCCACCAAGAGAGTGACCAGGAGGGCTGGGGTTCCACCATTTTGCCTCCTAGCACACTGGTAAATAGCCCTCTTGCCCCAAACCCTTTTCCTTCTCTCCCAGCCCTTGGCCATAGTGCTGGGAGTGGGGGAGAAAACAGGCCCCAGGCAGCCTGGGGATGGCCTGGGAGGGGGAAAAACAGGGCCCAGGCAGGCTTGGGGGATGGCTGTGGGGGGGGGGGAGGGCTGGAAGGAAGAGAACATGCCCTAGGTGGGCTGGGAGAAGTGCTAGGGGGGTGGGGGAAAGAGAACATGCTCCTAACCCTAATTCCAGCACCCTACCCCACATCCCCAAAGTCCTTTCCTGAAAGACCTGAGTAGCACTGGATAAGTCTTCTAGTAACACTATAATAAAACAAAAAATAAGCTTGACTTTCTTCCCTGCCCTGCTCCATCTGACTTGTCTAACGGAGTTATCATCTCCCTTAGACAAATACCTCAAGTATAATCAGGCTGAGTGCAGTCATGCATTTTTCACCAATCTCTTTACTGAGCCCTATTTTTCACCTTTGCTTCTTTCTCATTATGTATATATCTAGCTGCACTGGAGTCAACTTATGTCATGGATGATGTAACAGGAGCTGCTCCTTCAGGCATATGAACAGTCCAACATGACTGTTACCGGACCATAGCCCTTTTGAGGCTGGAATTTGGGGAAATTTCAGTCCCATTATAGAGCACCCATCTCTGGGAGGTAGAGAAGGGAGTGGGATTGGGGTGGGGGGGAGAGAGAGAATCTGGGGACTGAATTATATGAATTTCCTGCAGGAGTAGATGGATAGCTATAGTCTCAGAGAAACCTGTAATGATATCCTATGGCTCAGTGGGAGAACTAGGACTGCAGCCTGGGAGAAACTTGGTACAAGAGATTAAAGCATTGGGAAAAGGGTAAAAAAGGTCTTGGGGGAGGGAAGTGAATGTTTTGTTTAGTGTGGATAGTTTTATTTAATATTTATGACTAGATCTCTCTCTTCTTTCACATAGCAAACATCACATGCAAGAACAAACAAGTCAACTCAACACATTAAGCGAACAAATTGCACTGAAAATCAACCACAATCATACATAGTCATAATATTTAATATTGCCTCACCATCACCTGTACACACAGAGGATCATGTTTTCACCAATGTAGAAACATTTACATCATTGGATAGCACCTAGAGCCAGGAGAAGCCAGGATACCCAGAACAGAATCAGTAAAGCCAGGAACACGCCCAGGAACTTAAATATAGTCCAGCACCACAACCAAATGTAAGATCTATCAGTGCTGTGTATTTCCAAAACTACTTTATAGTGCAGATTGCCAGGGAATGACAAAGTATGACATGTCCAAACTGTCTTCATTCCATACAATCTGCCTCAGAAAAATCCTCTGTATCTTTTGACCCAGAACCATCTCAACCCAAGACCTTTTGGTCACACAGTGCAGCCAAAAAGAAATGAATACCATCATTACCAAGAGATATTGGAGATCGATTGTACGTGTGTCACCACTGAAGTAGCAATAAGATTGATACCTGAAGACAAGTGAAAACAAAAGCACCTGAAAACAATATGTCGAAAAGCTGTGGAAACTGTGCAGAAAAACCTGGAGGTATCCCAAAATAGCTACCCTGCAGCTTAACAAGCCACCTGTTACGACAAAATATTTTTTGAAATAACGGGTGCGCTATTTCAGCATCACAGCAACCCTCACTCCATGAGGGTTAAGGGATGTTTTGAAATAGTACGTCATTTCAAAATTTGGCACTGTGCAGGTGTGCCAAATTTCAAAATAGCCTATTTTGAAATTCAATCAAAATAAAATGCGCAATTTGTGTAGCGCAAACTGTGTATCTTATTTCGAATTTAGGGTGCTGTGTAGATGCACCCAAAGAGAAGATGTGTCACTAAGGCTGCAAAACGTTCCAGGTTTCAGAAGGAGGCTCCCGGAATCAGGCTTAGTCTCCTGGAGATTACTGAAAATAATACAGGAGATTTTAAATCACTAAGAGTCCTGCAATGCAGCAGGGCTAAAGCAGATTCCCTGCCTGCCCTGGTTCCACACAATGGCCAGAAGCAGACAGCACATCCCTGTGGCCACATGACAGGGGGTGTAGGGCAGGGAGTAGGGGTTTTTGCATGCTGTCCCAGCCTTCTGTGTTGATTCTGAAGCTCCCACTGGCCAACAACTCAGTCAATATGATCTGTGGTGGTGGTGCCAGTGGGCAGGAGCAGTGCCTGCAGGTCAGGGGCATGCCAAGGAGACATTC
The DNA here is from genome assembly GCF_052426305.1 of Pelodiscus sinensis. Taxonomy (NCBI): domain Eukaryota; kingdom Metazoa; phylum Chordata; order Testudines; family Trionychidae; genus Pelodiscus; species Pelodiscus sinensis. The sequence goes on along the minus strand of NC_143057.1, from coordinate 25,674,017 downwards.
TGGCTGCTCCTAGGGGCTAAGGGGAACCAAGTCAGGTAGGGAGACTGCCTTAGCCCCTCTGTGCCACAAACCAGGAGCCATCCATTCAGGCTGTGTCCAGACTCAGGGTTTTTTTCGGGAAAAGTAGCCTTTTCCAGAAAAAACTTCCCCTGTGTCCAGACTCAAGCCGCGTTCTTTCGAAATTAATTCGAAAGAACACAGCTTTTCTTTCGATGGCGGTAAACCTCAATTTACGAGGAAGAACGCCTTCTTTCGAAAGTTCCTCTTTCGAAAGAAGGCGTTCTTCAATGTAAATAGGGCTTCTTCAAAAGAGAGCATCCAGACTCACTGGATGCTTTCTTTCGAAAAAGCAAGCCGCTTTTTCGAAATTTCTCCGTGCAGTCTAGACGCTCTCTTTCGAAAGAGGCTCTTTCGAAAGATGCTTTCGAAAGAGCCTCTTTCGAAAGAAGCCTGCAGTCTAGACATAGCCTCAGAGCCCACACCCCTCTTCATCGCAACTCAACTCCCTGCCCCAGCCCTAAGACCCTGCCCTCCACCACCACTGCACTCCAAACCCTGTCCCAGCCCTGAGCCCTTCTTGCACCCTGAACCTTCTGCCCCAGCTTTGAGCTCCCTCCTATACCCTAGCACCTTCCCAGACCCTGCACTCCTCCTTCCCCCCCAAAACCTCTGTCCCAGGCTTAGCCCAGAGCCCCTATTGCCATCCAGTCTCTTTGACCCCACTCCAGAACCTTCACCCCAATCCCTTGCCTAATCCTCATGAAAGTGAATGAGGGTGGAAGAGATAGAACCAAGCAGGGAGAGGGATAGAAGAAGTGGGGTGTGGCCTCAGAGAAGGGACAGGGAAGGGCAACCCTATGAATCCCTGGCTTTGCCATCCTGTTTTTTCATATTAAAGATATATTAGATACATTGTAATAAACAGTGGCAAGTAACAATTATGACAATACAGCACAAACGTAATATCATCAGTTCAGATTTGACAAAGAAAACTTTCAGGTCTGTTCAGACAAAACTATGGAATTAGACAACTTGTATTACTAATTTGCTTAGCCTCAATTAATCACTCTGATTGCATGGACTAGCCTCTGCTGGGAAAAATTCAGCATCAAGCTATTTCTGAGATTACCAATAACTTCTGTATGTTCTAAATACTATTCGTGTTATTCATCTGATTCCCGAATGTCAAACAGTGGCTGTGTCTTGAAGAGGAGGTGAGTCTCTGCCCCTCATGTGGTGACCACTCTCCTTAAAAGGGACAGCCACTTTGATTAAAGAGTTTTTAAAAAATTGACTGTAACCAGTCTGGAGTCCTCTACTATTAATTACACAGTTATGGTGCCAGGAAACACTTAGACCGTGTCTACACTACCGATAAAAGATCAAAGCAGCCACAGTTGATCTTTCAGAGTTCAAATTAGCAGGTCTAGTGAAGACACACTAATTCAAACAGAGGGGAACTCCAGTCGATGCCTATAGTCCTGCTTCCATAAGGAGCAAAGGAAATCGAAGGGAGCGTGTTCTCCCTTCGACTTTCCACAGTATGGATGGTGCCAAAACTTGAGTTAAGATACTTCAATTTAAGCGATGCAATTAAGCTGAAGTTGCATATCTTAATTCTAACTTATTCCCTAGTGTAAACCAGGCCCTGCAGTCCTATACAACTGGTGTCCATTTCATTCCTGGTTCCCATTCCTTCACCTTAAAGAAATTAGGGTGGGGATTGTTCTACAGTTTAATGTTAATAACTGGCTCTTGTCTCCTCCATTGGAGACTGGTAAATATATTTCAGAATCTCTCAGCTCTTATCAAATAACAAATGTACAAGGGGCATGGAAGATATTTATTCTCCTGTTCTCTTTTTCTTTCAGGTCAAGCTGCTGCTTAGTTGGAGATTTTTCAAAAAGGCCCAAAAAATTCTTCTTTGAAAGTTTGAGAGCTATGGTAGCTAATGAAAGTGTTTTGCCAGAGGACTTTTTTTTATTAACTTCATTTCACTTTTGGGAGCTGAGATGTTGTTATTTTGGGCTAGTGCAATTGCTGGATGAGTATGTGCAACCTGGTATCTTGTGCCTGTGTCCGATTGGCTCAGTTTAGCTCACTGGCAAATGATCACTATACTGTAGAAATGTGTTATGAGAGACTCTGGAATACCCAAATCTCCATCCAATATTTTCTGAGCAATCTTTTATAGTACACATTCTGCTTATTGAACTGACTGTTAGAGTTTGAAAAGTTAGTGCAAAAATATTTAAACTTTTTATTGCACAGACGTACTTCTGTGTATGTTGTCATAGTTGCTTAATTTACTAACAAAATGTTTTGCTATTATAAGCAATGCTGAACCAATGAAGCAGTGGACGAATTAGATGCACATGTTTGTGTTCCATGCATTATCAAAAACTGCCAGCTAAATTCTAATCCCAGAATCTTTAGTGTTGCAATGAAGTATGAGACAGTAAACTCAGCTTGATTTTCAGAAAGAGGATGAGTTGCAGTTGCTGATAATTATTTAAAAAAGTGTTAATTTACAAAGGTGTTAATAGAAGTCAATGATGGTAATGAATGCAGAAAAACAAGACACATTGTACCATTTTTACAGCCACTTTATAAAAACAAAATACCACACTTTATGGCAAGTGGGAAAAAGTTTGAATGCCAGTCCATACACTCCTCAACCCTTTTAGCAACCTGATAAAATTAGAAATGATTGGTCATAGACAAAGGTTAATGTGAAAAAACAAACCAAAATATTGACTTCATTAGTACACTTGAACCTCTTTAATCCAGCAACCCTAGGAAACAGGGTGTGTGACGCAGGGTTTGGGCATGAGTGGGATAGGTGCCCCACTCCTGGGAGGATACGTGGTGCCACAGCCCATCAGTACCAGGCACTGTTTCCCACTGCTATGGGAGCATCAGGGGAAAGACTCAGGGGAAGCACATTGTTGTACTGCTCTTCCCCCAGTTGTGGAGAAGGGGAAGCAGCAGCACACAGAACTGCTCCTTTCTCCCCCTGCCAGGATCAATACCACAGGTGTTTAGGTGTACTGTGATGAAAGAATAAAATAATTAATCACAGAATGTGAAAATTGGGCAAGACACAGACAGGACGTAAGACAGGGAGAGATTTAGCCTGGATATTGTCCTCAACTTTATAATCACAGGTGGTTGTGACAGTTACTTGGTGGAACAGCCGCAAACCTAACTTTCAAACTTACTGTAGTTTGACATCTGAATCCTGAACTGAGTTCTTAAACATCTTCTCTGAGGCACTTCAGAGAACAATAGAACAATGGCGATGGTATAAAAACCTAGGAAGGTGGACACAGTATACAGCTAAATTCACATGATTTACTTAAGCCTTCTCTACACTACAGGATACTTGAAACACGTTATTAAAGAGTTAAAAAAAAGTATTTTAATTTTTTTTCAAAGCATTTAACCCCCCAAACAAAATTTTCTTTCACTTGTTGATTCAGTGAAAATTATGAGAAAATTAGTTTTTAGTTTGATCCCATGCAATTTTTTCCCCCCAGAATACCAAGTGAATCAACTATTCAGTTATTTGGCCAACTCTAAAAGACAGTTGCTGCAATTTCAGTGGAGTGTGCCCACTTATTCTACTGGTGAATCTAACCCTGTAAGTACTTCTAGAATAGCCCTACAGCTGTTCCTCTTCTATTACCAGTGCTATGAAAGACATTAATTGTAATTGTAAATAGAATAGTCCTGTAAAATAATATTTCTTTATCTTTTCATTCATATTTGCACTGAGACAAAATAGAAAAATACTTTGGACTTAGAAGCACCTAAACCTACGCTATACAACAGGAAACAGTGTTGATATTACTTATATGTAATAGCTTAATAGCTGGCACATGAATGCTAGGCAATTATAAGGTATTAATAGTTTCTTCATGTTAAGCCTTATTGATGTCCAAGTGAATTAATGATGCAGAAACTGTTTCTGTATTCATCAGGTATTAGAAAATATTGTGACCATTAATCATGAATGAATTCACATTAACAGTGCAATTTCATGCAGCAAAACATATAAGACTAGAGGTCTTGGCATGATTTTATTTCAGAGATGGTATTCATAGCGCATCCTAATTCTTCAATAAATATCTGCTGACTTATGAACAGTTTTGGAAAATTAGCCATCATCACCTAATCAGAGCAGTTGACAGGTCCAATTTAATTTAGGTGGTTGAGTCCCAATGATGAAATAATGGTGTCATTCTATTGAATTCTGATATAACACTTGACATGAAGCATTGGCGCCACCTGTGACAATCCTGCTTGACTGTTGGAAAGCAATATGAGTAATTCTGCACTTGCTATTTAAAAATATATGCTATTCATTTTTTCCCTTTTGTGACTCCAATTTCAAAACACACAGGCTATCATCTCTGGCTAATCTGAAGGTAGCTTTTAATAAATTTCATGACCAGTTAAGCAATTATATTTTCTGAAGTCATTACAGTATTTGTACTAATGCTACAAGACTTGCATTTTCACTTTGGGTAAATTGTTATTGGTAAACCTAGTAAAGAAAGTGCACAGACACACATTGGACCAAATTTATCTTTGGTAAAACTCTACTGAAGTCAATGGATTTACAGCAGGAAATATTTTATCCAATTCTTAGAAATATTACAAAAAAGCTTGATTTCAGAATCCAATTAAGGTTGCTTAGTAACAACCATATGCTTATCCAGCCTGTCATTTACAAGATGCAAGGAAGTTACAGATCATCACCTCATATAGATTCCAAATAATAAATAGATTATTCTTCATATGGAAAAGCACATATTTCATCACAACAAGAATTCTTAAATTTTGACAATGTAATCTGTGAAAATTCATTGCTGTGTCATTGAGGATAAGGTTTGAATTTCCACATCTGGTCTATGCTTCAGCAGACTTTTCTACAAGATGAGGATCTGGCCCTAAATATTTTTCCTGATAAAAGCCAATTTACCACTGATCAAAAACATACTTTGATTAGAACAGGTTCAAATGATTTAATTTTAAATGTTACAATTCTGGATTTGGATTCAGCTCCAAACTTTGCTATTGACTCCTAACAATGGAACAAAAATGAAATCTTATGTCAGGACATTTCTAAATGTTGGGAATAAATACATGCATTATGTCAAAACATTGCTGTATGAGATTGTCTCTAAAGGATTTAACCTGCCACCCCTACTCATGCCAAGTATCATCTTGTTATGTGGTTAATCTAATTGGAATTAATGGAAATCCTTATAAAGCATGAGTAAGGGGAAGCAGAAGCTCTCTCTTAATAGTTTGGTATAACTATGTAAGAAAAGCCCACATATTTGTGAGACTACAATCTTGTTACGCCAATAGTTCCATATGCTTGTTAGCTCATATTGTTCAGAGCATTCCTAAAGATTCCAATTTATGGGTCATCCCATGTTCAACAGGCACATGAGTTTACAGCATCTTGTGTGCAAAACAGAAACCGGAGGATGGGGAAATGAAGGATTATAAAAATGATCCAGAGTAGTATTTTTGTTTGCTTTTAAATCCCTCTGTGTTAAAGATCAAGAGGTGTATTTTTTTAAACACTGCTAAATGCAGGTAATTGAAAATTTCAGCTCAAACACTTGCCTTGATGTCATAGGATGAGAAGCCATTACCATGATGTAACAGTGCCAGTTTATACTAAAGCCAATATTCTGAAGGCTAGACCTCAAACACTTGCCTTGATGTCATAGGATGAGAAGCCATTACCATGATGTAACAGTGCCAGTTTATACTAAAGCCAATATTCTGAAGGCTAGACCTCAAACACTTGCCTTGATGTCATAGGATGAGAAGCCATTACCATGATGTAACAGTGCCAGTTTATACTAAAGCCAATATTCTGAAGGCTAGACCTTTACTATCCAAATGTAATAATTTAAATGCTAGTCTGACAGCTATAGCATGCTAAGGTGCTCAAAGATTCTGAACTGTATATAGTCAGGGGCGGATATAGGGCAGGGCGAACGGGGCGGCCGCCCTGGGCCCCGCGCTTAAAAAAGCCCCGCGCATGCGCCGTGGCACCACCGCGCATGCACATGGCGTCACGGCGCATGCACCATGGCAAAGGGGGGGCCCCGCGGAGTTACGCTGCCCGGGGCCCCGCAAAACAGTCATCTGCCCCTGCATATAGTAATGCTTTTGTAAAATAATCTGTATTACTTTAACATGTAATCAGGTACAAGACACTAAAATGTGACGCTACTAGAGGAACTAGCCTTATTCTTCCAGAGTATGCATTAGATGAATAAGTATTTGTCACCAGGACTGACTCTGTAGCTCCTTTGTAGGCCATCCCTCTCCACAAAATGACACAGGCAACACTGAAGAAAGCAGGAGATGATGCTCTTCTATGGGGAGGATGAAGTGTTTTGGAAAAAGAATTCCCCTTCCGCTTGTCTCAACACTTCACCGTGGCAGAACTTGAACTTTTTATTCCAAAGTGAATGATTAATGTATAAGTGTTGTGCGGTTTAATACCATTTTTCCCCCCTGAAGCTTCCTGGATCTGATTTTGAGTAACTATTTTAATGTATAAATTGTCCCAAGCTTGGCAAAAATCAAGAATATTTAACAGGACACAGATGGTGCAGAGGAAAGCAATATCCAGAGATTTGGGTGACTTCAGTGCTCTCTAGCCCTCCACCAGCTGCTTTGGCTCAACTGTGAATAAAGACCCTTTAAGAATGAATAAGTGTCTTATATTGTGCCTAAGTATTGCCCACCCAACCCAACTGACACCACAAACAAAGGCAACCATATGTTTATAAGTATATTAATGAAAAAGGACATTGCAGATTCATAATAAATTAACATATTTAATCTTAAATATCACAAATTGCTTGCACATTGCTAGTTTCACATCTGATAGGAAGAAATGCATTTAACTACACTTTATTGTGCTTTATTTTCAGTTTTAATGGTACCAGAAAATAAGACTGACAGCAAATGCCCTAAGTCCAGAAGAAAATGAAAGAGACACTCAATTTCTTTCTTTACAAACTATAATAAAATCACAGTCAATAGATTATATTTATTGCAATAATAAAACAACACTAGCCACAGTTTACAATTAAGTCCTTTGGGATTGTAAATCTGCTATATGGTTTCTTCAGCTTGTAATAAATGATTGCTAATTATAGGGCCCAGATTATTAGTACAGGCATGTCAGCTCTGATATACCAATATAATATAACAGAGAACCCTGAGCAACGTCTTCTGTTTTCAGAAGGTAGAATTTGATAAACTGATCTTTTTGTTCTGAATAACGTTAAAACACAAGTGATGAAGTAGAGTTTTGATTGCAAATAGATTTCAGGGAATTAGGTGCTGAAGCTGAGATTCTAACAATACTTCCATGTATATCGATAGTTTGTATTCGGTTTGTCTTGCTCTCTTATTCACATGCACATGTGTATGTATTCAAAATAGCATTTCTGGGTCTTTGAAGCTATAATTAAAGTTACATTCAAACATCAACTACAGAATTTATTTTCACATGCTCATAACTTTCCCAAATAATTCAGCATAACAAAATTATATTAGTACTGCCAACCTTGAGTATTTAAAAAAAAACATGAAAGACCCCTAAAATCATCAGTTTTGCTTAAAATTCTCATTTTAATGCAATTATAAATGTAATTACATTATGAGATCTTATATTTTTATCTGCTCTGTACAGACTGAGCCTTTAGCGGAAAGACATCTTTCTTCAATTTGTATGTGATCAGTTCAAGTCCAAAACTCAATCTTAAATGCCCATACAAACTTGTAAGCCTTCCAGCTTGCCATGTAAAGGATTCCATTTAACCTCTGTTAATGCTTGGGTTGGAAATGACTGCCACTCTCTTGCTCCATCATCTTCACTTATTCCCATCCTATCTATATCTTTTCACCATTCCCATAACAGAAAGTGTACTTCCTCAATATTTTTCTTTCCTTATCCTAACATGTTCCTCAGAATTTATCATTATTGTGACCACTGATGAAATACTGTGTGTGGTTCTGGTGTCCATAATTGAAAAAGGAAGTTGATGAATTGGAGATGATTCAAAAAAGAGTTATGAGAATGATTAAGGGATAGAAAACACACCATATGGTGAGTCTCAAAGGGGTCCATCTATTTAGTTTGACAAAGAGAAGATTAAGTCTGTAAGTACCTACATGGAGAACAAATATTTAACTATGTTATTTTCAGTGTCGCAGAGAAAGATATAACATATACGAAAATCTACAGGCTAAAGGTTGACAAATTGAGCCTGGAAATAAGGTGTACATTTTTAACTGTGCAGATGTATAACTGCTGGAACAAACTGCCAAGAAGTAAGGAGTGATTTTCCATCACTGGCATTTTTTACATCAAGGTTGGATTTTATGGTTTTCCTAGAAGGTATGTTCTGGGAATTATTTTGGATACATTCTATGTCCTGTGTTATATAGGATGTAGATTAGAGTATCACAGTGTTCCCTTTTGGCTTTGAAATCTATGAAGAAGTCTTTTATCCCTATTCATCAGGATCCGCCTCAGTTTCCTGCTGTAACCCATGTTCCCCAATACACTTTCAGTCTCTATCATGTGTGACAACCCCCCACTTGGGTTCTTAGTGACAATGAACCCAAGATGTCTAGTCTGAAAGCACAGTCCTTCAGTTGTATCACAACAACCTAAGAACAATATCCATTAGCTAGTAGCAGTAGGCAGTTACTGTCTTTGAGTCAAAGAAGGGGAAGGAACAGAGATAGGCTTGGCTAGTGTGTGTTCCACAACACCATCCCCAGGCATCTGTTCACCTTCACACCTCCTCTACCTCACATTCCTATGTCATTATAGCTTGCTGACTGACTAGTTTCCTAAGCCACAGAGGGCAAACCAACTTCCCTCAAAACAGCATGACTTTAATCCCACTTGAAATGAGAAATTGTGACCATTTTTCTTGGGGTAGTGTTGCTTCAATATGCAGAGGCAAAAAGGAAAATGATTATTATTTTAACTACTCATAAATCTGGTCATTTGAAGAAGTGGGCTGTGGTATCATGAAAGCTCCTGATACCATCTACATGTTTTGTTAGTCTATGAAGGGTATGCATGTGTTCATTTTAAACAAAATGTGGTTTGGAAAGTAGATATGCATTAAGAAGCATGCTGTGGCTCACCACGCTAGGAACAGTCTAGAAAAGGCCAAGGGAAGGGAGGTGAACTCAACATGTGGAGTGGAGAAGTACAAGCATGTGACAAACAAAGCCATATATGGAAAGGTTGAATATGATTGGTTTAGAAGTTTGTGTTCTATAACTTATGTAACCTGTGATGTAACTGCCATGTGCTATAAAACAGCAAGGGGAGGGGCTCCTTGCTTGAGGGTCTCTGGCTGATTTTAGTACCGGGGCTCTCCCTTTTTGCACATTGAATAAAGTCTTGTTGAATTGAATTGAAGTATCAAAGACCCTTGATTCTGCCCAGCACCTGACTCTCTAGGAACCACAAAATCCCAACATCTATAAAGTGCTACCAGACCATTTGTTGTTTTTTTCTGTAACAGACTAACTCGGCTCTCCCCTGAAGCTTCTGACTTAATTTTCATTGGAAGAAATGGGAAATGTCAACTATTTTGATTAAATGTGAAATTCATGAATTTCATGGCAGAAATGAAATCATTATTTGTTTACCACAGAGTATCATAAGACTCAGTGAAATTGTGAGTTGTAATTCTGTGAGAAAAGGACATCAAGATGACATGTTGAAACCTGAAAAGTTGTAAATTAAGGTTATATTCAACTTATTTTGGGTCCCTCTTGTGCTTATGTCTAGACTGGCATGATTTTGCGGAAATACTTTTAACTGAAAAGTTTTTCCGTTAAAAGTATTTCTGCAAAAGCACATCTGGATTGGCACGGATGCTTTTGCACAAAAAGTGCTTTTGCACAAAAACATCCATGGCCAGTCTAGACGCAATTTTGCGCAAGAAAGGCCTGATCGCCATTTTAGCCATCGGGGCTTTTTTGCGCAAAACAGTTCTTCTCTGTCTACCCTGGCCCTCTTGCGCAAGTATTCTTGCGGAAAAGGGATTTTTCCTGAGCGGGAGCGTGAAAGTATTTGCGCAAGAAGCACTGATTTTGTACATTACAAAGTCAGTGCTTTTGCACAAATTCAAACAGCCAGTGTAGACAGCTGGCAAGTTTTTGAGCAAAATCGGCTGCTTTTGCGCAAAATCGTGCCTGTCTAGACGCACCCATGTGTCTTTGGGATATCCATAGGTATACTCATTTCTTCATCTCCCAGCCTGTTGTGTACAGTTTCATCTGGTGAGTGTTTCCTAAAGCTAGAGTGATAGCATAATGGTAGTTTTGGTAGATTCCATTTTAAGTCTTCTGGTGGTCTCTGTGGGTGTCTTTTGGAGGACCCCATCCAGTAATAAACTCATTGTCTGTCTTGCCAGTTAAAAGCAGGTGAAATTTTTCAACTGGATATCTCTGTTGGGATAGATAGAAGCTTAAGAAATTGAAACAAATAATGAGGGGTAATTTAGTGAAAGATGCTGATTTCTTATGGTTGGAATTTTTTTAGCCATCTTTTACTTGGCTTATTTAGAATACCGTGTACAGTTTTGGAAAAGCATTTTATTAATTCAACATTTATTATAAAACACAGTTGAGCTTCAGATTTTTGGGGTTTTTTTTTTTGTAATGTACGTATAGCAATGCTACATCGAGTTGATTGAACTTAAGCATAAGCCTCCATTAAGGCATTAACCACTCTTGTCAAACCAGCCCTAAGCTACACTTACCTTTTTATGCAGCCCATGATCTGATGGAAGTCCTATCCCAACATGGTGTTTTTCATCCAAAACAACATCACAATAGCTTTTCTAGTGAGAGAAAGGGAGATAAAAGTGTATTAAGAACAAGCTTGCGCGACAGAAACAGAGTTTGCTTTTAGCATCTATTTAAAACAGCTGGAGCACCTGCCTGAGAGTACATGTCTGTCAGCTAGTTAGGCCCTGATTCAGTAAAAGGCACCTATTTAGGAAAATACTTAAATACATGGTTAGTTTTATGCTCCTGATTTTTTTCTTCTATGGAGGTGATTTTAAGGTGTGCTTAAATGTTTTCCTGAGTTCTAAATTTACAGCATTGCCCAATACAGGATTACAACTCCTCCCACCCATTGAACCATGAATTGCAAAGCATGATCCCAAGGAACTAAAATGATGCAGATTCGAGGCTAGAATGTTGGTGAGGGGGCATATTACCTTGCTCAATCATTTAAGAGAGTGAAAACTAAATACTGAGTCTTTCCTTCAGAAACTATTTTCCAAATTAGTGTCAGAATATTCTGAGATGCTCTGCTTTACTTTTCTTTAGGCTTCAGCTTCTCCTAAGAATGTTAATTTTTTCATTCACATGTGAATGAAAGGCCAGTTGAGTCAACAATACTGTCCTGTTACACCTGATGTTAGTGGTTTGACTGTAGTAATTATTCACTTCCAAGATGAAGAAAAAAATCAATAATAATAGCTTTTCAGGTCTATAAAACCATTGAAAGGTTGTAAGTTCAAGTTACAGGATGAATCATTACCAAACGGGAAATGGCCTCAAAATGTTAATTTGTTAATTGAAATTATTGGAATGATAGCAAAATCATGCTATTAACTAATTACAGGGAAATTAAGCAGTCAAAAGCTGTGGCAGTTGAGTTTGGTTTGGATAAATACAATTTATCCAAATCTTATCTGAGCTTCTTCATTCAATAGCACTGGATAAGAAAACCCATTTGTGAGATCACCAGTACTTTCTCTTTGCTTTATCAAATTTCCCATCCACAACCACACAATGCAGAAGACAGTAAAACACTAAATAGAGGACAAAATAAAAGTATTTAAAAAACCCATGTAATGGTTTTAAATGCCACTGAAGTTCTGTTTCAGTTTCTCTTTATCCATATCTCTTTGCACAGGCAAACTATTAATAGTCTTTGATCAGCTTAATGCCAGGAGAAACTCAAAAGTTACAGATTGGTTAAATATCCAGAAGTTCAGATGTTTGTACAGTGCTTATCCAAATATACTGGAATTGCCTCCTGCAGAAAAGGGACTGGCAAAGCTAAAGGGCAGACTGTGTCTGGTTCCAAGATGGGGGAGAAGAGGAAAGATCCAGCTTCTCTGATTATACATCTTGCACAAAGGCTAATTATAATAACATCCCAGAACTTAGGGATTTCAACCCCATGACTGCTTCTGTATTGCACATATACCTGAGGGTAGAGGGCAAAGTGATACTGTAACCTCACATCTCACACGACACCAGGAAGGCAGGCTACAAATTAGCTATATATTCCCCCTAAAAGGTACATTGATTATGAGAGACAAGATGGGTGAGGTAATATCTTTTACTCGCACAACTTCAGTAGGCAAGAGAAACAAAAAAATGTGAAAGTCCAATAAAAGATCTCTCAATCACCTTGTCTGTTTAATATTCTGGGGTCAGCACAGATGCAATTACACAACCACACAGGCCTTCTGAGGCATAATTCCCCAAGCTCTACCTTGGATGGTGATGAACTGCTTTGTTCCCAGCACAACTAGCACCTTAATGATACAATCTGACTACAGAGAACCTTTGTGAATCCTTCGTACCTGCTAAACACAGCCACAGTCAAGTTTAGATTCTGTACGCTTCATACTGAGTCTTAGCAGAACACAATACCATTTGCAAGTCAGCAACAAACCTCCCTCCCATCTCCATACACAGGCATACTGCAGACAACTACTGTTATCCTACACTAATATACTGCTTACTGTTAGGGTGGAGTATCCCTTCTGTGCAGCTAAGGCCATAAATACCAATATATAATGAAATGGCTATACCAATCCAGGTGAAATAAAACTTCCCCATGATCTTCAGTCTGCCAATAGAGATGCTCATTTTTGCTTCTATCCCTTTGCTACAATAGAAAGCTGCGAGTTGGAAACAGTGGCAGGTCTGACTTGCCTACACTGTGAAATGGATGTTAGCAATGAGAGCATCTGAACCAGTGCCCGCACAGTTAGGAGTAAACCTCATTTTGCACTGATTCAGAACCCAGGAGACTCTTGTAGCAGCTGTGTCTACACCAGCATGTTTGGTCACTCTCAGCTAGTAATAGTAATTGCTAATGAAGCACAGAGAAGTGTCACCTAACCTTGTTCAGGACAGGGATAAGCAACACAAATGGTAAAAACTCTTGAGTGTTGCTGCTGCTGCTGAATTGCTATTCTGACTTCCTAGTAAAGATGAAGCCTTTTCTTAAGTGGTGTTGATAAGAGTTTGGCCATGTCAGTAATTCCACTTCAAACATGGCTTGTATGAAACAACAGATAACAAACATACTGGTATAGACAAGAATTATTAAAGGTAAGAAACTACTTTTTTCTGATTTTCTTACAGACCGTGTTGTATTTTGAAAATATCTTGCATCCTATTTTATTTGATCCCTTTCAGCATCTGTTAATACAAATTCAATTTGCAGGAATGCTTTCTTTCATTTCCCCTCTTCTTTTCATCTCTCTCTCTCTTTGGATTATTTTATTTCAAACTTAGCCTTCTCATCTGCAGCCTCTCTCTTTTCTTTGTTAACTTGACTGCTTTCTGCCTGTGTTCTTTTTCCTGACCCCAAAACTCTGACTCTCATTTCTCCCTCCACCCCATTGCAACCAATGATTTCTGTTGCTTCTTTTTGAGATGAAGATAAAGTTTCCTCCCTTTAGACTCTTGTAGACCCATGATTTAAGTAAATGGCTTTAAAATAAAATAAACTTTAGAAGCTTAATCAGATTTCATTGTGATAACATGGTGTTTCTTCACAATGCCATATACCAAACAGTTCCTTTCTTTTGCAAAATGAAAACCTTTTTATTGCAATTTTATCAGAGTATTCTTAAAATCATAAAGAACAAGAATCTTCTAAAACGTACACTTTCATGTTGCAGCTTAGCAATAGTGGGAAAACTGTAACCGTGGGTCTCCTAAGTATCTTCTAAAGCCAATAGCAAGGCCAATTACATGATTTTGTTTGTGTGTTTACGAGAGACATAGAATACTGTACTATGTTCAAAAACACACTATGGTTCATGTATACAGTCTTGCACTAAGTCACAGTGAATATTCAATTTTCTAGTTGTAACGGGAAAAAATTTTTCTGGTTGTTGTACTGGAGACATTCAAGAGGTCATTGTTCTTAGAAGTACAGGGCAGAAAGATAAGTAAATAAACTAAATACAAATACAGTAGTAGCTAAAACTGATGGTACTCCCCACATATAGTGGTATTAGTATAATTAGATCTACTAATTTTGTACAATTAAAGTATTATAATTGCTTTAAAGACCATGTCTAACTGGACAGTGTTACTGCATTAACGGAAATCAAAAATAGAGGCAAGCTTTCAGAAAACTAATTATACTTGAAATACTCAGTGCATATTTTCCTAGTGGCATTTAAGTCACCATCTCATTTAATTATTTTTTTTTAAAAACATTTCTATTATGAAGAATTCCCACCAGGAATCCCTATTTCTGCCTGCTTTGTTCTGTAGTTCCTATTATTCAAGATAATTCTGGTAATAGAAAATCATCATTCATTCAAAATAAAATCTTTGTTTTTATTCTTCTCCTCTCAATTAGAGCTAAGAAATGCAATCAAATATCCTGTGCAAGAAAGGGGAAGACAATACATAAAAGCTAAAAGCAGTTTATATTTGTGTACTGAAATTATGGAACCATTTGCAAATTTTGTGCTTCATTGCTCAACATATGCTGATGCAGAGAAAATGGGTTCTCTCAGACATTAACCCAGTAATAGGTTCTGGAGAAACTTGCCTAATAAATCAGTTGAGAAAGATAAAACCATTGTATACTGGAAAGAAACCAAAGAGGTGTGAAACTATATTGGGCACATCAGGGACTTATGTAGTGGCAATTTATTCTGCTTGACCCAAAAGGAAATAGTGATTGAAGAAAATTAGGCTAGGGAATTACTTCGTGCACTTCCACAATACATCAGACCCTAACCAATAATTAGGCCACTAGCAAAAAGTTAAGAGCCACACCAGCCCTGACAGCTACGGCATGATTCCATATTCAGTCTTTTTATCTGTTAAATTAAATTCCAACAATAAGCTCTAGATTTTCTAATGGTACTATTGTTACATAGTCTCATTGGTGGATTCCACATCCAGGTGAGCTGTACAATTCAAACAAATAAAATGTGTGACAAACACTTGTGTGAGAACCTGTGTACTTTACACAGCAAGTGGTCCCTAAACTTCCAGAGGCTTCTATTCAGCGCGTAGATAAATAAGCACATGCATAAGTCTTTGCAGTCAGAATGATAGACTAAACTCTATGGCACAGATAACATGGGTTGTCTCTTTCTGTTAATCACAGTTTTCACTGGTTATCACCATTAACTGCTGGAATGTGGTACTACCTAGAGGATTTAACCAGATTATCCCATAGTGATGGGCCCTAGATAGATACAAGAGTTCTGGTCTCAAAAGTAATCTAACCTGCAAAGCTAGATGCAGTTTCATCACTTATCAATATTTTTAGAATTTCAAATCAATTTTGGAAGTGTTTTTACTCATTTAAGTGAAAGGTAGTGTTCATATATTTCTAAAAAAAGCACTTTGCGGGGATATAAGCAATGTAACACTTTACAATTGTGGAAAAAGCAGCAAAATTCCAAAACTCTGCCTTGTAACAAATTCACATGAATCTTTTAGTTTCACCTGAAAATGTTTTCAATGAAAAATCTGGCATGGACACAGGTGAACTGGTTTGAATGAAACAACTCAAACATAACTGAAGGGTTGAAGTGAACCTTGAAATAAAGTCCAAAAAAGTTAGCCTAACTGATTTAGCTTCAACAGAAAAGAACACAATACATGTCTTCAAACAACAGAGCTTGTCAGCTCAGGATGGAAGTTTGCAAAGAGTAACAAAGATTTGGTGTCAAGGGTAATGCATTACATGATTCTCTGCTGGAAGCATAGACCTGAGAGTATTAGGTAACTAAGTTTTTATATATATGTAGCAGTTGCTTATAATGGGTTTATTGACAATGATTCTTTTGATAGCCTAATTCCAAGGAGGGGCAGGGAAGCTATTGTATATTAGACAGGCAACATCTACCTCTATGAAATAAAAATTTTTTTCAGGAGATCGAACATCTTTCTCCCCCAGACCATATTGATTACAAGTGTAAGTAGAAACACTGTTTATTTTGCCAATTTAATAACCCGTTTACTACTTCTTTCTGGATGCAACTAAAGGCTGAAATACACAGAAGTTACAAGGAAAGGCATCTCTTCTACTATTTCTTGCCCAAATCAAATTAAAAAGAAAGCTGACAGGCTCACCAGTTTTTAGACTTTTTAAAATAGATCTGTAGGCACAATTCATCCTAGCAGTTTGTATAAGGGACCTAATAGGGGCGTTCTGTCCAAATAAGGAATAAAGCTAGTTGAATAATGAGGGAAAAACAGTATTCACAAAAATCCATTTGAATTTTTGAATGGCTGCTTATCTCATTCATGTTTTGATCCCCTTTTGTTTGCTATTTATCATCAGTTGCATGGATTAGTTTTTGTTTTCATGGAAGTTTCAAAAATGGATATGTTTGCATTCAAAGAAGATCAGTGCCCTGGTTCATGTGCGATTGATTATTCAGTCATCTAAATCAGGAAAGAGACACAAAACTATAACTTTCTTGACCTGTAATTTACCACAAATATATAGTTAAAGTTTTCAAAATGAACTCAAGTTTTGTCAGATTAAACATCAATACAAAGTAAAACAAAAACAATATAATCTATTAAAGAGTCACCTCTATGCAGCAACTCAGTAGCTCACACATACGTACATCCCAGTAGTTCCCAAACTGTGGTTTGCAAACCCACAATGGTTTGTGAAATCTAACAGTGGATCCTCAGACAAAATTCCATAACAGTGGAAGTATTTGAGTGCCAACCCAGAACCAAGGTCATTGTAAATGCAGTGGCAGTGCTGTCCCTCAGTTACTCCTAGCCAGAGATAAGACTTCCTGGCAAAACACATGCCTGAAGGAAAGAAGTGCTTGATAATGCAGTGAAAATGGTGAATTTCATAAAATCACAAGCAAAAAATTCCACAATATTTCATCTAGTTTGTGAAGAATTGGGTAAGTTTCTGTTGACGTACCAAAGTTTGATGGCTCTAACAGAGCAAAATCCTTATATGCTTGTTTGAGGTTTTCTTTCAACATCCACTCTTTTCAACTTGCCAGCTGTATGGAAAATCATGTCAGGCTCCTGGGCCAACATTATTTCGCATATATTTTCTTCAGGATTAATGACCAAATTTTAACTCATCAAAACCTCAAAGTAACGGTTTTCAACATGCAAGGGGAAACCATGATAAAGAAGCTGAAGTTCTGGGAAATGTGTTTGGAAAGCAACCAAATTGAATGTTTCATACTCTTTATCACCTCCTGGTAGATCATTAACTTTGGTTGGATCAGTGAACTAAAACAAATATAACCAAATACCTGAAGAGACTTTGCACCATGTTGAGGGAATATTTTTCAGATATGTCATGCAATAATGATTAGATTCACAGCACCTTTGATGATACCACTTTCTTAAAGCAGATATCAAATACTGAAAAAAAGTGAAATTGATCAAGATCTCTTCTGACCACAAATTGAAAAGGAATTTCAAAGAAGTCTCTCACTGATCAACATTTGGCTTAGTTTAGAACTAAGAACTATCCCCTGCTGGCAGAAAAAGGTACCACCTTTTTTACCATTTTTAACAACATACTTATGAGAAAAAGCATTTTCCTCATATGCACATCTGAAAAACAAATACAGAAACAGATTCAATGTTGAACCAGACATGGGACTTAGTCTTTCTCCAGTGGTTCCCAACTTCCAAGAGCTGTGCAGACCATAGCAAGCACATTCATCACAGTGAGGAGATTTAAATATCAATAGTCCTTAAAGAGAAATGGAAAGGGAAGTGGCTATTTGTAATATTAAATAAGCTTCTGGATTTTTTAAATAATTATTATGAAGAATAAGTATAAACTTTCTTGTAGGTGTGTGTTTGCCTGGATTGCTCAAGGTCCGAATGTGTAAGTTAGGAGGAACTTTTATATAAACTGACTTATTAAATACCTTCATGCTGCTTCGTATCTGATATTCCTTGATGAAACATATAGAACTCTTGTCCTATAACAGGCTTATTCACAGTGAAATGAACTAGAAAAGTAAAATCTTGGAAGAGTGTTGCCTCTCTCAAATTAATAATGTAATGATAAATAATAATGTAATAATAATTTTTGTGTAATAACCATATCATAAAATATTTTATATTTTCAGATAACTGATTTTATAATTTATGCTCAAGCAAGTGAGAAAATTCTGGAAATATTCATTTTTAGAATGGGGTTTATGAGATTTGGCATTTTTGTAAATGTGGTTCATGGATTCTTAGAGTTTGGGTACTGCTGATACAGTTTACTCTAAAGTTTGCATCATATATATAGTAGCCCAGTGTAAGAGAGTCTTGTACCGCCGAAATGCTGGCTGTTCCATCTGGGGGCCGCTGTTGCCTGAAATGCTGGCTGTTCCCCCTGGGCAGCCTGTGCTGCATAGAGAGTGCGGTGTCCAAGCGGCCGCTTGCGCCGCTTCCTCCCCCGCAGCAGCCTGGCCGAGTGGTGCAGAAGTCAGCTGAGCACCACGGTGGGAGGCGAAGGGGGGCGGGGCGGTGATGTGCGACATGACAGCAGCTCCAGGCCTCGCCCCCTGGCCATGAACATCATCGCCCCACCCCCTTTCGCCTCCCGCCATGGCATTTGGCTGACTTCTGCGCTGCTCAGCCAGGCCGCCGCGTGGGAGCAAGCAGCACAAGCAACCGTTTGGCCTCCGTGCCCTACATGTAGCATGGGGAGTGAGGAGCCCAAACAGCCATTTGGGCTCCACGGTCCCCCGAGTGAGAGGCAGGAGGCAGAGGAGAGCTGAGAGAGAGAGACGGAATGAGAGACTGGAGGCTCAGGAGAAAAGACCAATGTGGAGGAGAGACTTGAAAATCCTGTCTTATGATGGGCTAATTGGCTAGTCAGATAGATAGATAGATAGATAGATAGATAGTAGCCCAATGCCTGAGAGTCTGTAACGCTGAAATGCTGGCTGTTCCTTCTGGGGGGCTCTGTTGCCTGAAACGCTGGCTGTTCCCTCTGGGGGGGGTGCTGTTGCTGAAATGCCGGCTGTTCCCTCTGCTGCATGGGGAGTGCGGGGCCCAAACGGCTGCTTGCTCCGCTTCCTCCCCTGCGGCGGCCTGACTGAGCAATGCAGAAGTCAGCCGAGCGCCACAGTGGGA
The DNA here is from genome assembly GCF_052426305.1 of Pelodiscus sinensis. NCBI lineage: Eukaryota > Metazoa > Chordata > Testudines > Trionychidae > Pelodiscus > Pelodiscus sinensis. Next base: position 25,654,568 of record NC_143057.1, on the reverse strand, counting down.
GGGGAAGGGGGGAGAGACGGTGACGTGTGGCGTGATAGAGGCTCCAGGCCCCGTCCCCTGTTCTGAATGTCACCGCCCCGCCCCCCTTCACCTCCCACCGTGGTGCTTGGCTGCTTTCTGCGCTGCTCAGCCAGGCTGCCGTGTGGGAGCAAGTGGCGCAAGCGACCGTTTGGGCTCTGTGCTCCCCATGCAGGACGGGGAGTGCAGAGCCTAAATGTCTGTTTGGGCTCTGCGGTCCCCCAAGTGAGAGGCAGGAGAAGAGAAAGAGAGAGAGAGAGGCAGGAGGTGGAGGAGAGCTGAGAGAGATGGGGGGGAGGCAGTAGGAGGAGGAGAGAGAAAAAGAAAGACTGAGTGAGAGACGGGAGGCTCAGGAGAGACCTGAAAATCCAGTCTTATGACTGGCTAATTGGCTAGTATTGACATAACAGCACACACAACTTCTTATGGGATAAACAGATCTTTTGGGGGAACTTTGAAGGAGACCCTCAAATCTCAGTTGTCCTGTTTACATTGCCAGATGAGTCAATTTGCAGCCTACTAAGAGTTTCCCCCTGAAGTTTATGTCTTGTTACACAATAATCATTCATGTCCATAAAGTTTAAAAATGAACTTGGAGAATCTTTATGGGGTCTTTTGTAAGTGCTTTGATTTGAAGAGCACAATGTTCCTTAAAATAATACATTCATAAGTGTGGGCAGGTGTTAAAGCCTGTTCCCAACACAACTTGAAGAGTGTTCATGTCTTGGTGCCATCTCTATTAATTTTCATTTCTGTAGTGTGCCCTGTCCACTGTCTCAAGATGGATGTTATTTTTCGAGATGCTTTGATACCAAGCAAAAGATCTTTTATCTTTGTATCATCTACTTCAGGTAACATTTTCCTTGATAAAGCATTAGTATCTTTGACCACTGTCATTACTCTCTCCATTACAGCACTGAATGAATATACCACAGCTGCAGGATCTGTCTGATGAACAATCGATGTACAAATGAATTTGTTTGCCTTGTGACTGATACTGTTCAGTGGTGTTTGCTGCAAATTTCCTTAGTGTAGCTAAGTACGTGTATTCCTTTGAGCAAGGTTCCAAAAGGGAGAGGCATTGACGAACAATCCAGATGGAGTAATTACTGGGCATATAAGCATCCTTACGCTTCTAAACGTCTATCGTCGTCAAATGTTTCCATGTACTGTCGACACAGCATCAAAATGAGGATGGACAAATGCATGGAACTACGTGACAGTTCACAACTTTTATTAAATATAGGGAAGAGGCACTACCATCATCACACTCTCCTGAGCCAGAAATTTTATTTTTTTGGAGTACCAGGTTACAAGGTTCCCTACAATACCACTCAAAATGCCTGATAGGACTTTAAAAGAGAGCTGAATCCAGTAGTTAGGCTCAGCACCTGTCATCCTTTCCTCTAAAAGGAGGACACAGGGTGAGGACCTTGGTCTCACCCTGCTGCTTGAGCCCAAGGTCTAACAGCTAGAATACAGGTCTTCTACTGTGGGAACCACTCATTTTATTCCTGTAATTACACTGGAAACCAGTTACTGGGGCCACCAGTGAATAGCACGAAACCTCCCCATCAGGGTTTCCTCTCATTTCCACATGTGTGCAGAATGAATTTTGTTATATGCACCGATAGGGAGGTGATGTGTGGCAGGGTGGGGCTGAGGGTTTCAGAGTGTGGGAGAGGGCTCAGGGCTAGGGCAGAATATTGTGATACAGGGGGAAGGTCTGGTTGGGAAAGTGGGCTCTGAAGTGGGGCTGGGATGAAAGTCTGGGGCGTAGACTTCCCTGAAGCTGCAGCAGGGAGAGAAGATATGCTCAGCCCTCTCTTCACACAGCAGCACATGGGCTGGGAGCGGGGGAAGGGAGAAGCACCTATCCCCCTACCATGGCAGCTCCAGAGCTGGAATTGGGGCTGGGTCAGAAATTCCTCTACTTAGCTGCAGCAAATCCAGGGCTAGGGTAGAGGCACCTCTGCCTCGCAGTGGCAGCTCTGGGACAGCTGTAGAGGCACTTTTCCCAGATGGTGGCAGCTTTGGGGCTAGGGAAGAGGCCTCGCTCTCTGCTGTAACGCTGAGCATCCCTACAGGCCTTGATGGACTGTTGCGTAGCAACTTACCTACTTACCCAGTCACACCTCCTTGATTCACATCACAGCACTTAGTCCATGCTTGACATACCCATGTGTCAGCACCTCCATCTGACAGATATTTGCTATCATCCCTGAAGACTAACTAATTGTAATCGACATCCCTATGCTATATCACTGATTCTCCTTTCTCCAGGAATATGTTGGTCACCTCATTTTCTTTCTTTTCAGCCTTGTCCACCTGCGCTGTACCTGCTTTCAGCCCTTGACTGTCACTGAGTGCAGAATTAGCATAAGCTGTTCTTCAGCCTTGAAGCCCAGCTAAGCTCCAGCTGCCATCCTGACTGCTCGTGAGCCCAATGCACTACCAGTGCCCACAAATCCAAACAGTGCACATATTCAGGGTAGCTTCTGAAACAAACACACACACTGAGTTAACGACATTTTGCCATCATCTGCCGTCTTTCCTTTGGTGTGGATGTAAGTCTTGTAACACTTGGATTTCCAGTGTCCTAAGGCCTGCACCTGGCACAGGCTTCCACAGCTGTTGATGTCACTGCCTCTAACCTGGAAGAACAAGGACCAAATTTACCTGGGTCAAGACTGCAGCAAGCACAAGTTCTCTCCCCTCCCCTCCCCCACGCAGTACTAAGCTGAATTGAACCCTTGTCAGGAAGCAGCCATCACCATATGTGAACAGCAGGCCTGAGCCTCAGGGGTAAGGGCAGGTGGTCGACATGCCTATATTCCTCCTTTGCCCTGTTCGTTAATACACTCAGTGGAGACATGTGCAATTCTAGCACTGGAACTTCCAAGAGCATCTCTACCTTTTCTATATTCTGAAAGCCTGCAGTGGACTTCAAATTCTCTGCCTATGTTTGGCACCTCATGCCGTCATATTGGATTTAAAAACAGGCCAAATATCCATACCATAAATATGTTGCGTCTTTTTGCTGTGATAGTTCAATGACAAATTCTATGCCCCGCGCCTTAATTGAAGAAGGAGCCTTTTCCATGGTTACGGCCACTCCCTGTGACATCTCCTGAAGCACTGGGTCTTAGAAGACCCCTTTTCTAAAACTCTGTTGGAACCATCTTTGGCTTCCAGAAAAAGAAATAGCACTATCATGACCCACACATATCTTTGCAGCAGTGTTTGGCCTACTTTGGCAACAAAAGTGTTTCCCATCATTATGCAAATTACACAATACCTTTTATATCTGTATTTTGAAAAGCAAATTTAGACATTGGCAATCTGCTGCCTGAGAATGCCAGCTGGGCAAGGCAATAAAGAGACATACCTCCAGTCAAAGTTCCTGGTCTATTTTTATCCCAGAATAAATCAGTCGCTTCTCCTGTACTCTGACTAAATTCTCTTTCATATCTTAACCCGGCTATCCCACTAGATTCAGCATAAATCCTCACTATTAAGTCGTCATACCCGAGGAACAAAATATAACTCTTGGAGCTCCTCTTTAAATTATACTCAAATGCAAAAGGCTTCAAATGAAGAGTTTGAGCTCTTGGGGTTTGTCATCTTTTTCTTTTATGCAATTTGATCCCATTTCTACTGCTTTTCCTTTAACAGTGGGGTAAATGCACCCACATATTCCTTTACTAACCTTTTCCTTTGTATCTTTAGGCAATGAGAACACACAAAACTTTAGGACTGATATCTACTGTGTCTCCTGCTCATGTTTTGTAAGGAATGATGCTGCCTGGCAAAGGGAGGGAAGCTCCTAAATTTCTCCATTTATTCTACTGTTTAATCACTCAAGAAGTTTTTTCCTGATGTCTATCCTAAACTGCCCTTGCTGCGATTTAAGCCCATTGGTTGTCGTCTTATCAAAATTAAAGGAGAATATTTTTTTCTCCTTCCTCCTTATAACAACCTTTTTTTTACTTGAGAACTATTATCGTGTCTCCTCTCAGTCTTTTCTTCTCCAGACTAAAGCAGCCTGTGTTTTTCAATCTTCCTACATAGGTCAAATTTTCTAGCTCTTTCATCAGCGTTGTTGTTCTTTTGTACACTTTCTTCAATTTCTCTATATCTTGCCTGAAATGTGGTTCCCAGAAATGGACCAAGTACTCCCGGATGAGGCATAATCAGTGCACAGTAGAGCAAAATTTACTTCTCATGTTTTGTTCACAATACTCCTACGAATATATCCCAGAAGATATTTGTATTTTTAGCAATAGTGTTCATTCACATTAGCTTGTGGTCCACTGTTGTTCCCCAGTTTCTTTTCTGCAGTACTGCTTCCTAGGCAGTCATTTCCCATTTGTAAGTACACAAGTGATTGTTGCTGGTAAGAGGAGTACTTGGCATTTGTCCTTATTGAATTTCATCCTGTTGACTTCAACCAGTTTCTCCAGTTTTTCCAGATTATTTTGAATTTTAATCTTTTCCCCCAAAATACTCTTCCAGCTTGGTATTGTCCACAAACTATATAAGTGCACTCTCTCAGCCATTATCTAAATCACCAATGAAGATAATGAACAGAACAGAACTAGAATGGATCCCTGTGGAACCCTCCTTGATATGTAATTCCATCTAGAAATGGTTTTCCAACCAGGCCTGCACCCACTAGGTTGGATTTCCCTAGTTTGTTTATGAGAAGGTCATGTAAGACAGAATAAAAAACCTTACTAAATTCAAGATATACCACACCTATCACTTCCATCTAGCTGCATGACTTGTTAGTCTGTCAAAGAAAGCTATTAATTTGGTTTGACAGGAATGGTTCTTGAAAAAAAAAAAAAACCCTATGCCTACTGTTATTTATGACATTATATTCTAGGTGTTTGCAAATTTATTGCTAGATTATTTGCTCCAATATCTTTCCATGTACTACAGTTAAGATAACTGGTTTGCAATACCCCAGGTTGTTCTTATTTCCCCTTTTATAGATGGGCACTATATTTTCCATTTTTCCTCCCATCTTCCATGACTTTTCAAAGACAATCAACAAAATGAGGATTGTTTGCATTTGCAAAAGGATTATACTTTATTCTTCACTTCATGTTCTCTACAGTCATCTTCTATGTCTGTTTCCCACTGAACAATTGCCATCTTTCATCAAGAAGTTACTGAATTTTAATTGCAGTTTGTAACTCATGTGTATCAGTTGCTTTATCAGTTTTATCAGTTAACAAGTTATTTCTATATGAGGAATGAAGTTGTTTTGGCGAGGAATGGGGGAACAAATACTGTACTTACTTGACGTTTGATAAGAAACTCTGTTAATACTTTCTGGTCAAATCAAAAGGCTGCAAAGGTTAGTGTTGTGACTGTATTGGCAACTTACCTCTATTCTTCATATTTTAACAGCCGTGATTCTGTAGTTCTCAATATAGTGATACATTGCCCATAGGGTATATAAAATGCTTCCTCACTGACATGAAAACACATTTCTACAAAAGTTATGTTATATTGTGACGTGTTTCGTTTCAGTCAAGAGTGTGTTGCATTTCTTACGAGAGAACAGGAAAGAGCACCGTGGCACTCACTGCAGAATACACATGCTATCCTGTCAGTTAGGAGAGTACAGAGCTCTAAGGAGAATTCAGAGCTCTCTATACCACTGAGAATGCAAAGAGCCTCTTCTGCTGTTGAGCTTAGTCTGTAGGTCTGTCCCTTGTTTGTGTGTGGCATTCCTTCTTTCCAGGGGGACAGGTAAGGATAATGCCATGGGCACATGGTAGATACACATCTGGAAATAATTTTATAAGAGTGAAATACCTTTAGGAACTGAACAATACTGCATGTCACTGAGCTGTAACAGCTAATTATCAGCAATGACACAAACTGTACTCAAATGGTCAGCTCTCCTATAATGCTGCTTTACACATTGCCTCTGTTAGATGTCTGCTTGTCAATGACTTAAAAGCTGATGGATGCCTCCATTCATCAGTCACCTGAAAGGAATATTCCTTTGGAAGGAAAGGATTAGTCTGGGATTTTGAAAACACAATACTCCTGGGGGGTGAGGAGAACAATTGTGCTTCTCTGTAGGAAAAAATAACTCACATGGAAACTGACTTCTGGTTCACTTTCTGGTGAAAACAGATAAAAAAGATTCCATGTTTTGGTGCAGATGTTCCTTCCCATTTTCCCAACAATACTTAAAATTCCTCACTCCATCAGTCTTTGTTTGCATATTTTTTCTGGCCTGGGGAAGGATTGCTTTCCCTCCCCTACTTTATGCATGGTAAGCATCAGTGAAAGATGATTTTGAAGCATCCAAAAGGAAATATGTAAAACACTATTTTTAAATGTCAGCCAATCATAACAAAAACAACATATCCCTAGACTAAGATGACACTTTTTAAAAAAAATATTCCCTTTCAAGTAAAAAGAGTGAAAATTGCTTTTCTTCAAAGTCTCTGTGCGCAAAAAAAACAAAAAAAAGACAATAATTTGACCTCAGTGGTAGACTGGTAGCAAAAATCAGTGGGCAACTCTGCTGAATAAAATAATTCTCTCTCACCACTGCTGTCTCCAACACCAACAAGCAGTGGCATTATCCTGCAGCAGCATCCTTTGCTATAACCACATCCCTTTTCAAGCTTGCCCTTTTGCTGCTTTACAATATATATTTTAAATAATTCAAAACATTCTGTAGCCTTCTACGCTCCTTAAAAAAATCAATTGCTACCCTTTCAAAGACAGTTCACTTCATTAAAAGGATTAAGCATCTGACATGCTGGTCAATACAATGAAGACCTCTTAAATGTACAGTTGTGAGGGGCAGAGTCCCTGCATTTCTTTCACAGGTTATTGTATTAGGTGTGTTTCAAGGAGTGATATATATTTAATGAAAAATACCAAAATTCCTATTGCCAGCTACCAGAAAAATTAATTCCATCTTACAAGTTGTGTTACAGCATTGGTTAGCATGCATTTTGCTTATGTAACTTAAGCAAATGTAACTCTCGATTTGCCAAAGCCCAAATGTAGGGCCCAATGTCTGATAAAGACTCAAAATTGGGAGGAGGAACATATGCACACGCAAATTAAAATGTTGTTGGGTTCTTCTTTTAGCGTACACAATTAACTTTCAATTAATGCAGGGTTCTGCATTTCTGACCTACATAATTTTGACATGAAACATGAGAAGATTAGGGGACTAAATCAGACAACATCCTTGGAAATAAACATTTGATATATAGAAATATAGTGTCAGTATAAAGTCTCTCTTCAAAAACAACAAGGTCTAAAGTTCATTGATGTGCCACAGCTGCTGACCTATTCCTCCCACCCATAGACTTTTTATTGTAGTTAGAGGATGAAGGGGAAATATCTAATTTCACTCTTCTTCCCCATTCCAGGTTAGCAGAGTCAAAGACAAAAAACACACCATGAAAGTAATCTGAAATGAAACAATACCTCTGTCTTTGTATTTGAAACCGCAATGAAAACCCCGGCCTTCATAACAATAAAAAAGGGAAACAGGGAATTAACGATTTGTGGGACAGAAAGCTTATTCAAACAATGTGATTTAATGCTCAGTATCTTTAGAACTGACAAAAAAAATTGCTTCAGTCGGACCCAAATAAAAACATATTATCAAAGTAGAAACACAGAAGTTGGCCTCAGACCTAATTAATAGTAAATTAAACTTGAACAAATTGTTAAAATAGCATTTGCATCCTATAAGAGAAATTCTATAGGGAGCAGAGCAGGGTTCTTCATTACTATGAGGGGAGGGGCCATTTAACTACTTTGAATGCTAGCTTGTATGTGGTGTACATTTGATACGTTTCTGCTAAAACTACCTCAAATGCAGAACATGTGAAGACACTACGCCTGTGTAAAGCCCAGCTACCACTATTTTTGTGGTGACCTTGAGGCTTTTTTTCGCCGCCTCCGCCTCCGAGAATATTTCCAAACCACCAATGAACATCAATCTGACCTACCAGATCCCCCCAGCAACACCAAAGAAAAAATAATTCTATTTGGACTCCCCCTGACGGTCGGAATTACAATCTGGATTTCTATATACAAAGCTTCTGCAACAATGCACAGACTGACATTCACAAATGACAACAAGCAACACACAATCTCAGCCATGCTGAACGCTATACCATCCAGAGTCTCAAAAACAACCTGGACATTATAATCAAACCAGCTGACAAAGGGGATTCTGTGTTCATTATGAATAAGGCCGACTAGAACCAAGAGGCATCCAGACAACTCTCCAACACCATATTTTACAAACCTTTCTCCTCTGATCCCACCTCGGAATACCAAAAGAAACTACACTGTCTCCTTAAAAGCCTCCCTACAGCTACTCAGGAACAAATCCACACAGAAACACCTTCTGAACCCCGACCAGGATTGTTCTATCTGCTTCCCAAAATCCATAAACCTGGACACCCCAGATGTCCCATCATCTCAGGTATCGGCATGCTTACTACTGGTTTATCCAATTATGTAGACTCTCTTCTCAAACCCTACGCTACCAACACCCCCAGCTATCTCCAAGATACTACTGACTTCCTAAGGAAACTACAAAACATCGATAACCCCCCCGATAACACCATCCTTGCCACCATGGATGTGGAAGCTCTTTACACCAACATCCCACATGAAAGCGGATTACAAGCAATTAGAAACACTATCCCAGAGGACACCACTGTCAGTCTGACAGCAGACCTATATAACTTTGTCCTCACCCACAATTATTTCCAGTTTGAGAACAACTTATACCTCCAGATCAGTGGCACAGCCATGGGTACACGCATGGCCCCACAGTACGCTGACATCTTTATGGCTGACTTAGAACGACGTTTCCTCAGCTCCTGCCCCCTTTTATCCCTTCTCTACCTACGCTACATCAATGACATCTTTATGATCTGGACTCATGGCCAAGAAACACTGGAGACATTCCACAGAGATTTTAACAACCTACACCCCATCATCATTCTCAGCCTGGACATTCTACGTGAGAGATCCATTTCCTGGACACCACAGTACAAATCACCAATGGAAAATTAGACACCACTCTCTACAGAAAACGCACAGACTCCTACAGTTACCTACATGCCTCCAGCTCCCATCCAGAACACACCATACGATCCATCGTCTATAGCCAAGCCCTTCGATACAACCACATCTGCTCTAATCCCACTGACAGAGACCAGAAACTTCAGGATCTCTACCAAGCATTTATAAACCTCAACTACTCACCTGGAGAAATAAAAAAACAAATTGACAGAGCCAGACAAGCACCCAGAAACCATCTACTTCAAGACAGACCCAAGAAAACCAACAATAGAACACCACTTGTCATCACCTACAGCCCCCAACTTAAACCTGTCCAACACATTATCAATAAACTACAACCTAAACTAGAACAGGATACTAAACTCCGAGAGGCTGTGAGAGACAGACCAATAGTCTACTATAGACAACTACCTAACCTCAAGATGATTCTTACCAACAACCACAGGACATACCACACTAATACCAACCCTGTAACCTTCCCTTGCAACAAACCCCATTGCCAGCTTTGTCCACATATTCATTCTGCTGATACCATTATTGGACCCAACCAATTGAGTTATAAGATCAAGAACACATATTCCTGCTCATCCAGAAATATAATTTATGCTATCATGTGCCGAAAGTGTCCGTATGCTATGTACATTGGACAAATGTCTCGGACACTTCGCCAAAGAATCAATGCCCACAAAACAGATATTAGACAGGATCACAAACTAAAAACAGTTTCTTGCCATTTCAACCAGAAAGGGCATTGTCTCAATGACTTGATTACCTGCATCCTGCTTCAAAGACCTTTTAACACCAGACTTGAAAGAGAATCCTCTGAACTGTCATTCATGCTTAAATTAAACACTTTACGCCTAGGTCTAAACAAAGACATTAATTATTTTACCCATTACAAAGATAGCTGTAGTAAATTGAGGGTCAGTAACATGGAGTCAGCAGGCCTAAACAGAGGCCTGTAACATGAAAACAGCAACAGGCCTGCAATCTAGTGAGCAAGACTTTGGTTCAGTAACAGGAGCTAAGAAAGAGGCCCTATTGATAACTGTGTGATTGTGTAAGTTAGGTTGAGCATGGAAGGACACAGGGAGGCACTGGGTACAGACTGTAAGCCAAAGGGGAGTAATGGAACATCTTAATAAGAAATGTCTTGGTACAAAAACTCCCTAAAAACTAATGCACATACCGACCTAGGTTCAGGACTGGGTCGAAATTGACAGCATGAAGGATAGTAAGTAAGCCCCCCCTTCCGTAAGGTGAGGGGTGGTAACTAGGCAACAGAGGGTGGTAACCTGGTATCTAAAGAAATGATGTAAGTTGTTTGTACCTGTCTATAAAAGGACACCGCAGAGGGTGCTCTCCAGCCGACCTTGGGGGGGGGGGGGTGCACTAGGCACCTGAACAGCAGGTGTCATTGCCTAAACTTACAGAATGCACAGTAGCTTAACTTTGACTAAGTGCTGTTAATATCTGATATATGGCAATAGGCCTGCCCGGTGTTGGTACCTTGTCAACGCGGGCCATAGTGCCCAGTGGTGTAACATTGTACTGATCTCTGTTACCAACTGGTAGAGCTTCGCATTTGACAATAAACCTGCTCGACTGATTTCAAACCTTGCCTGCATCTGTCGTTTCCGGGGCCTCTCAGAGATCTCTTGTGTTGACCCAAGTGCATGGGGTCTAACACTCTAGATAAAGGGAGTACCGATTGTTACGCACGCAGCCAAAAGTTTAACAACGGAGTAGAGGTCCTGTCAGAAGCGTGCCAGGACAACCCTGACCAGACGACACTGACACTGACAGTCCAGACCACCGAAGGTACCGAGGTACGAAAACACCGAGGTACGACAATAGCTTCCCCAATTATCACCTCTAATATCATTAGCTCACAGACATTTACCTCCCCCCCCTCATTCCCCTTCTGTTCTGAAATTTGATTTGTCCTTTTCATATGTGTTCATTTTTTTAATTGTATCCTTTGGTATATATGGTTGTGCCAATTTTCTTCCACTATTTGATCTGAGGAAGTGGGTCTGGCCCACGAAAGCTCATCACCTAATACAGTAAACCATCTTGTTAGTCTTTAAAGTGCTACGTAGTCCTATTTTTGATGGGCTGCATGTTTTCTTCCACAGAAAAAAGAAACACAAAGGGATTCTTTACATTAAAATATATCCAAGAAAGCTGGAGAGAAATTTGTGATGCGACCATGACTCCTTCATTTGTGACTGAAGGAGCAGGAGCCAGGACAATAAATAAGGTACCAATTCTTTCCCTCAACAATGCTATAGTGCACATATGTATTGCTAAAGTCCAAGACAAGATTAAATTACAGTAAGTAGAGAAATTAACAGAAAGAAACAACTGAGCCTAGAAGGGAAAGCAACAGATTGACTACTTAACCTGTAACAAAAGAGTGGAATTTTCTTATGGCATCTCACCTTTCCACTGTAAGTTACTCTTTTCCAAAGTATGCCTCAACTACAGCCAAAGTTTGGCCTCTGGCATAACACTGGGGGGCTAGAGCGTTATATTTCCAAATCTCTGAGGGATATAATGAGTGGAAATAGAATACAAATGCATGCAAGCAGAGAGCTCCCCAGAGTTATATGTGCGTAACACTTAGGCATGCCCACACTCTCATACTGAAATCCCTGTAAAAGGATAAAAGAGTGGGATGAGTGACAGTTGCAATTGCACATTGTAATTGTCAGGGGGAAATAACAGCAGATTCTAATGCAGCTGGGCAAATGTAAACTAATCAAAGTATTATCTATGTAGGGAAGACTCGGTGGAACAGAGAAACATACTGTTCTAACCCCAGAAATACCCCCAATTTATGGGAAGGTACTTAGGGAGAAGTGGTTTTCCTATGCATCCAATATGCATGTATAATCATTTGTTTAACACAGGGGTCTTAAACTCCTGGCCTATTGGCCATCCCCAGCCAGAGCAGTTGTATAATCTGGGGTGTGGGTGGAGAGCTACCTGTTCCTCAAACCACATTCCTTCCTATCACTGTCCCTGCCTTCTCTCCTCCATGACACCCTCATCTGCCAAGGACACAGCTCCAAGGAGGGCCCGACCACTGCTGCTGCACCATGCACAGACAGCCCGCCAGGACTCCTGGGCCAGATTGTGCAACTGCTCCAGTGGAGCATGGCCCACAGGCTGAGAGTGTGAGACGGTTGGTCTGGTGCCCACATAATGAATGGTCTACAGCATCTATCTGGTAGCGAATGGGTGCAATTTTAGAACTCCTAAGCATGCAAAATTGTAATACACCATGAAGACAGACAAAATTCATTCTATACAAATTGAAGTCTCTGGTGGAACTATGTGCACAATCTTTTTCAATGAATGCAAATTGAGAACTGTGCCTAATACATCAGCAATACACAAAATAATTAAGTAGTGATCATCATTCTCTTCTCAGTTTTCCTTTCCTAGTTTGCTTCCAGTATTGCTCAGAATTCCTTCAAATGATTCCATCTTTTCATTCCCCCCGCTCTCCCCCTCCCATCAACTGGTATCAAGTCTCTGTCATTAGTCTTCTCCTCCAGGCTCACATACTGTTGGTGACTCTCCCAAGATGAACTCCAGGAAGGAAATGCAAAAGATTAAAGTTAGGAGTTAAACTATACCTTGGGTCAAATAATGAAAAGCCCCCAGAGAACTACTTGTGGGGTTAAAGTATTTCAAGGCACCTTATGGAGGTGAATGCAATAGAAAATGGCATGTGTTCAGATGAATAGATGTGGAGCAAGGGATTTGCAGATTCTGCCAGTGTATTAGAAGTAAATTATAAACTGATTAATTCCAGAGGTTCTTGTTTCTTTCAAACTTTAAAAACTTAAATGTAAAGAAGTTTTAGCATTAGTCTAATATTAAAAATGTCGCTCTCAGAGGTATGTTTCTGATACTCAGTGTACTAATTAAAAAATCATTTTCCATTAATACTCTCCAAATTTCTCTTAAAAGTCATGATTTTGAAAATGGTTCTGAGAGTAACTCATTCACTAGAACATCCATGGATAGTGAGTAAATAAGGAATGTACACTAGAAAAGCCAATACAATTTGAAATTCAAATGAATATTTGTGGAAAATACAATGCTGAAAATATAACGCTGAATTTGTCCACTTTTACTAAAAAGCCAGGTAATTCTAAGATTGCTCTGACAATGATGCATATGAGATACTTTTCCTATTCTGTTTTATGTATAAGCCATTTGATATATTATGTTCTTAGTATTGCCATAGAATATACAGGATGTTCATCATGTTCAAGTTAGGGCTGCTTGGACAACGTCAACTTTAATGAAAGTTTCTTCATTTATAGGCTTGATTTTACAACCAAAACAGTTTAATTTTAAGAGTAGTCAATTCTGAATCACCATAGATATTTGTAGAGTTGCTATCAATTGTTTAAATATGTCCTTGTATTAAAGTAGCAAGAGTCATTGAGATGAGAACCTGATTTTGCTAGATACAAATATATAACAAGAGACAGCCCCTACTTATTAAAGTTTTTTCAGCCTAGAGGAACAAGTTCACCAAATGTAGATGAAAGGAAATATTAATGAACCTATTGTGCAGATGGGATATTGAAGCCCCTACATTTGGGACTCGATTTTCAAAGAGCTGAAGGCCAGTTATATGAGGGCCCAGCATCTGCAAATACCTAACTATCCAGAAATTCCTACTATAAAAGTATGGCCCAATTTTCTGATGATTTTATAATCCAATGAGATTGATAAATCTGTCAATTTATTCTGATGCCTAATTAGGAGTCATAAACCTTTGAAAACTTTGCCAAAACTTTGAGTGCTCTCCAGTTCTAATATTTTTCACCCAGGAAGTCCCTAGCGAACCTGGGAATTAAACTTAGATGTCATGGTCATGAGTTGCAGTCCATGTCTAATTTTGAAAATAATCCACTTAATCAATTGTGAATTATTAATTTTAATATTTTGGAAAAACTGAAGGGTGAAGAAAATCATTGAAGCACAAACTAGTGTTGCTGGATGTGTTGTCCATAAATAGGAGAGCAAAAAAAATAAAAATTAAAAGAAAAGTTCAGCATTTTCTTAATCTATGAATCACATTTCTCATTTGGATTCAATTTGCTTTCATAAGGATGGAAGAGGAAAGTAATATTTCTTGTTTGTTGGCTCCCCCTCTCCTCCTGCAAAGAAATGTGTTAAATGGCAAGGAAATATAGAACACACTGGAGAGTTTGGACACCTCTAATTCATCACCTTGGTGTACACTAAATCTATTCCACAAACAGGTTTATTTCTTTTATCAAACACGATTTCACTTAATAAATGGCCTGGATATAAAATGGTGAGTGTGTAGTGAGTGATGCTGCTGAAGGTATGACTCTCAGTGATGAAAAACCAAGCAAAGCAGCATTTTACAAGTAAGTGCTTTGTAGAGACTTTTTTAAACATATACTTTACTTTAAAATTTGAAAGTGAAAGTAGTGTTACCAAAGAGATGGACTTACAGCAGTTTTTTAACCCAAGCATGTTGTAAAATCTACTCTGTATAGCTCTATATAGCCAGCTCCCCCTCCCCCACCTCCAAACAACCAATTCGTGTTTTAAAAATGTCTTATCTAATCATGGCAAACCCTACCTCAAGGGTGTCAAAAATACAGCTGGTGGATTAGACCCAGCCAACATGATCTATTTATATTGCCCATGTGATGTATTAATGATAAAAGATATAGAAAACATAGCTTATGAGGTAAGGTTTAAAATACTATGTATGTTTGATATTGATACGAAAAGATTGCAGGGGGACCTGAGAACAGTCTTCAAATATATTAAAGGCATTATTAGGAGGATTGTGATAAATTGTTTTCCATGTGCATTGAAGTATGATTAGAATAAGACAAATGTAATGCCCATCTTAAAAAAATGGAAGGAGAATCTGGAGAATTACAGAGTGGTCAGCCTCACCTCATCCCTGGAAAAATCATGGATCAAGGTCTGCATTTTTACACACTTGGAGGAGGAACTGGCTGCTCTAACCGGTGCTGAGTGATCAGTGTAATACAGACTAGTTCAAGCATGACTCAAAGCCTCCTGTATTGCTGCTCCTCCTGAGCTGTGTAAGGACTGGGCTTTATGTTCTTTGATGGAAGCTTCCTACCCTCTCCCAAACCAGGGCATCTTTCTCTTTCATAACAATGATGGGAGCAATAGAATAGACAAAGCTCCCATGGACACTGTGGGTGTTAACAGTATACTGGCTAACACTGATCAGAGCAGGTCTAAGTGAGAAGACTCCTCTAACCACAGGAGTCTTGTTAATACCTGACCTATCAAGGATGGAGCTGTGCCAGCATTAGCAACTATGTTAATTTTTTGCTAACCCCTCTATTTCTACAGAAGGTCACAATGCAAATTTGTTCTATGAAGAATGGAAAAATTCACACAGTATTCGAGACATCTGTAATGCCTTTAATTCAAGATCTCAAAAGAGCTTTGCAAAACTAATTGAATTAAGCCTTACAACATCCCTGTAGGGAAGGTAAGGGATATACAGAGATCATTTCACCCACCACCCACACAGAACAGCTGTTAAGTAGTGAATAGCAACACTGCTTACCTACAACATTGCAACAAAAAAGCAGTTTAAGGCAAAAAGCAGTGAGTGTAAAACTCAATGAAATTAACTGAACTGCAGTTTTTCCAGGTACCAAAGCGATCACTAGAGCTGGTTAGAAAATAAAAGACTACAGGCCATCCCCGGGTTACTACAAGATAGGGACTGTAGGTTTGTTCTTAAGTTGAATCTGTATGTAAGTCGGAACTGGCGTCAAGATTCAGCCGCTGCTGAAACTGACCGCCAGTTCTGAATTACACACAGATTCAACTTAAGAACCCCAAGTCCCCAAGTCAGCTGCTGCTGAAACTGATCAGCAGCTGATTCCAGGAAACCCGGGGCAGAGCAACTGTGTCTCGGGTTTCCTGTAGTCAGCGCTGGTCAGTTTCAGCAGCGACTGACTTGGGGACGCCTGGGACAGAGCAGCTGGGTTGCTCCAGTAGCGCTGCTCCAGTAGCGCTGCTCCTCGGCGCTACTGGACCAACCCAGCAGCACCCCAGATTCTCTGCCCCAGGTGTCCTGATTCAGCCGCTGCTGAAACTGACCAGCAGCGGCTGAATCAGGACGCCTGGGGCAGAGCAGTTGGGGTGCTGCCGGGTTGGTCCAGTAGTGCCCAGAGCGGTGCTGCGGGACCAACCGGCAGCGCCCCAGCTGCTCTGCCCCAGGGTCCACAACAAAAGCCTGGTCTGCTGGGGGGGGGGGGCACACTAGCTGCGCGCCCTCTCCCCCCCAGCAGACCAGGGACACAGGGAGCAAAGCCGCAGCGGCGGAGTGCCGCGCCTCTGAGGCTTTGCTCTGGCGCGGGACCCGCCGCCGCTGCGGCTTTGCTCCCGGTGCCCCTGGTCTGCTGGAGACTCAGGAGCAGCTTTTCTCGCCCCGGAGGTCGAGGTGGCGGACTGCTGCCTGCAAGCTCCGGGGCGAGAAAGCCCCGTTCGTAAGTGCGGATCCAACATAAGTCGGATCTGCGTAAGTCGGGGACTGCCTGTATACACAAAAATATTTGAGAATTATTCTCTTTTTGTTTTTCCATCCCACCATTCTTGCTATGGAAACTATTACTGGTGCTCTTCCAAAAGGTGTCATGGGATCTTTCATGACCTCAGGTGGCCAGGATCCACAGTACTCACTACAACCCTGCGTGGCCATTGGTCAGTAATGAGACAGACTCAACATTAAAAATCAACTGTTACCTCTCCAAAGATAACATAACATTTTCTTCCAAAACTTCCATTCAAATTCCAACGTTGATCACTCAGAATACTGTGTTCCCTCAGTGCCTATTCATACTGTTGAGTTCTGAGGAGGCTCAGAACCCCACAGGATTGGGCTTTTCGTCTGTGCAATTTGTCAGGAACAAAACAAAAGCTAAGCCTAAATGCAAGCCGCATTCAACATCATTGCTGTGGAGCTGTCAACCATCTAGACAGCATTTTATTCCTCCTCTCACACATGCACACGAGATGCATCCCTGAAAATTGTTCTTCTGGGCCTGCCAGCACCTTTCTTTATGTAACTAAATGAATGTGACATGGAGAAATGTGCTCAGTCACCTCCCCTCCTGTCTTTTCTGCACCTGAAAATGCTACTGAAGAAACCTGGGCTGGAAATTCCTTCCAATCAGAATAGCATTTCCCTTCAAAGATACTTAGCCGTTTTAGGGCCCTTTTTAAAATCTCGCACAAGAATTAGCCTCCTTCAGAATATTTCACTAGTAACCACCACCGAGCACAAGCACACAATTAATTGTAATGCAAAAGTCAGATCTGTGAGGATATAAGTTCTACTATGATGGACATAGTAGAAGAACTTGTACAGAATACAGTAATAAACCAAAACAGAATCTTATGGGGCTTTGCTCATCTCTTATTGAAAACTAAAAAAAAAAAAAAAAAAATCCCTCCAGAGTGCAGCAGAAGATTGAGCCTCTAAAGAATAACCCTCATATGCTACATCTAGACTGCAATGCTATTTTGGGATACAGGGAGTATCCCAAAATAGCTATTCCACACCTTTGAGCATTGACTTAGAAATAACGGGCATGCTATTCCAGCATCCCTGCAACCCTCATTCCATGAGTGCTAAGGGACATTTTGGAATAGCACTTTATTTTGAAATTTGGCACTGTATATACAGCATAAAATTATGAAATAAACTATTTTGAAATTACTTCAAAATTCACCATGCAATTTGCATAGCTCAAATTGCGTAGCTGATTTCGAGGTAAGGGTGCATAATAGACACACCCACACAGAGTAGGAAAATCTCATTCTCAATTCTACATAAGTATTTTAGTTTAATCCTTTAAAATTAACTCATGTCCTCTGCAAACTCTCTCAAAGATAAGTCTCTCCTTCCTAGTCCCTTCTCCTTCCAACATGCAAACAAAAATAGAGCTGGCAACTATCTAATCAAACAAACCCCAACACCCTTGCCTTCTGCTTTCTTGACACCTAGCCCTGCCCTCTCCATCACTCTGTCTGCCCCACTCTCCCTCACTTTCACTGGGCTGAGGCAGTGGGTTGGGGTGTTGGAGGTGTACAGGCTCTGGGCTGGGCCTGAGGGGTTACGAGTGTGGGAAGAAACTCTGGGCTGAAGCTGCGGTAGGGGTTCAAGAGCGGTTGCAAGCTCTGGGAGGGAATTTGGATCCGGGAGGGGGCTCTGGGATGCTGCAAGGTATTGCGATTCAGGAGAGGCTGTGAGTGCAGGCTCTGGGAAGGAGATTGGGTACTGGAGAGGACTCGGGACTGGGGCAGAGGTTGGGGAGCATTAGGGTTTAAGGCAAACAGGCTCCAATCAGTTCATGCTTACCTCAGGTGACTCCTGAGTGGTGGTGCAGCAGGGTAAGGCAGTCTCCCAGCTTGCCCTGGACCTATGGTACTCCCAGAAGAGGCTAGCATGTCTGGCTCCTGGGGGAGAGACACAGCTCTATGTGCTGCCCCCAAGCCCACTGACAGGGGGAGAAAAGGAAGCAGTTGCCCTGGAGCCTCGCAATTTAAAAGGGACCAGGACTCGCGATAGCAGCCAGAGCCCCAGGCCCTTTAAATCGCTGCCAGAGTGAAATGCGGCATACTCCAGGTCATTGTGAGAGTGGGAGGGAGTGTAGCATGGTCCGAGAAGCACTGAGGGCTGGCAGGCTTATCCCCGTGCCTCCTGCCTGAGGCCCCACCCTTCTGGGAGCACAAAACTGGCCCCTCCACCTTGCACAGAGGCTAGTGAGGCTGTTGGCCCCCCCGAATGCCCTACCTACAGGAACAATCCCCACGGTTCCCATTAGCCATTGTTCCTGGCCACTGGTAGCTGTGGAGTTGGCATTCGGAGTTGGGGCAGCATGAGGAGCTGCCTGGCCCACACTCTCAGGGGCTGCAGGGATGTGCCAGCCACTTCCGGGACTGATGTGAATCAGAACAGGTAGGGAGCCTGCCTTAGCACAACCTTACTGCCAGCATTCCCCTTCTCTCATTCTGAATTCAAACGGCTGGTTGACTCACTGCTAGGATAACTAACCCCAAACTTGACAGCAGTTTCTCATATGCCACTCACCCTAGCCTCCTTTCAAAGGCCTGGTTGGTGCTCCAGGCCAATTGTGTGAGCTTGAGATAAAGAATATTGTATCGCTCCCCAGCTCAGAGGAGGGCAGTTAAGGGTAGTCATGGGATACAAATTAGTCATGCTAGAAATATCAAATGGGTGGGTGGAACAGACAAGAATGATTAAAACAATCTGGGGCTTCAGACTGTCCCACTCCCATCCACGTACCATCAACCCTACTCTGACCATATGTCCCGGAAAATCCAAGACAGTCATGATTTTAAATGGCCTGTCCTGCTGGTCTTATAGAGTATTGAAATGTCCCAGGAATCAGTGGGTAGGGGAGAAAGCCGCACAGTTCCCCACCAATGCGGCTTGCACATGCTGCCATTTCCCGTCTGGGACGGCCTTGCAGCACTTCCTGGAGTCCTTCCCCTTTGCTCCCATTGGTCAGAATCTGACCAATGGGAATAAAGGGGAACGCCTTGCAGGGACTTCATCCCAGCTTGGGGAAGGGAATGGGTGGTGCACAGAGTTTGGCCAATGGGAACAAAGCGAAATGCCTCCAGAAAGTGCTGAGAGTCTGTGGCTGCTGTGGGTTCTGGAGGCGGCACGTCAGAACCTGAGCAGAGGGGTGGGGCTGGAGCTGGCTCGTCCCACAGGGTCCAGTGATGCACAGGCAAGGCAGTGACGGGGTTTGTGTGGTGGCAGGAGACATGGTTGCAGCACGAGCCCAGCCCCAGGTGTGTTCTGGGGGGCCCAGCGAGCTGCCGCCTGGCAAGAGGTGCCCCATGCTCAACGACGCCTACGTGAGGTGAGCGGCCCCGGTGATTAGGACCCTCCTGGTCGTCTGGCCTGGAGCATGACCAGCCTGTAACTAGGGGTTCAGGGCTGGTAGGATTTGTCCTCAGCCAGGCTGAGGCAGCCTCTAACCATCTGATTAACGGATCTGCACTGTACATGGCAAACTGAAACCTCCACACATTATTACCGCTGGGACTAGGAACAACAGACTGCACCAGCTCCCCACAACAACCCCTTGCTTCTACGCACAGAGCCACCAGCACCAGCACATACTCTGCCCCAGCACACAGTGCCACCACACACACTGCCGTAGCGCCCAGCACCACGCCCACACTCTTTGCCCCTGCCCACAGTGCTACACCCACTCCTCCCCACACCCTGTTGTGCCCACCAGAGCCTGCTCACACATCCTGTTCCTGTGCCCAGTGTTACCACACATATCCTGCCCATCTAGTGCCACTTCCACACACCCTGCCACTACATGGAGTTTCTCCAGCACACTCACTCCATCATCCTAGGCACAGCACCACCAGCACACCCACCTCCTCACACACCCTACCTATGCACACTTCATCTCCACACACCCTCTCCCAATACAAAGTGCCACCACCATCTCCACACACACACACACACACACACACACACACACACACACACACACGCGCACACACACACACTCACTCAGCACTACAATATAAACCATGTCCCCCCACACACAGTACATCATAGAATCTTAGGACTGGAAGGGACCTCGAGAGGTCATCGAGTCCAGCCCCCTGCCCTCAAGGCAGGACCAAGCTCCGTCTACACCATCCCTGACAGATGTCTATCTAACCTGTTCTTAAATATCTCCAGAGAGGGAGATTCCACCACCTCCCTTGGCAATTTATTCCAATATTTGACTACCCTGACAGTTAGGAATTTTTTCCTAATGGCCAATCTAAACCTCTCTTGCTGCACTTTAAGCCCATTACTCCTTGTCCTGTCCTCAGAAACCAAGAGGAACAAATTTTCTCCTTCCTCCTTGTGACACCCTTTTAGATATTTGAAAACCGCTATCATGTCCCCCCTTAATCTTCTTTTTTCCAAACTAAACAAGCCCAGTTCATGAAGCCTGGCTTCATAGGTCATGTTCTCTAGACCTTTAATCATTCTCGTCGCTCTTCTCTGTACCCTTTCCAATTTCTCCACATCTTTCTTGAAATGTGGCGCCCAGAACTGGACACAGTACTCCAGCTAAGGCCTAACTAGTGCAGAGTAGAGAGGCAGAATGATTTCACGAGTTTTGCTTACAATACACCTGTTGATACAACCTAGAATCATATTTGCTTTTTTTGCAACAGCATCACACTGTTGACTCATATTCAACTTGTGGTCCACTATGACCCCTAGATCCCTTTCCGCCATGCTCCTTCCTAGATAGTCGCTTCCCATATTGTATGTATGGAACTGATTGTTCCTTCCTAAGTGGAGCACTTTGCATTTCTCTTTACTAAACTTCATCCTGTTTACCTCTGACCATTTCTCTAACTTGCTAAGGTCATTTTGAATTATGTCCCTATCCTCCAAAGAAGTTGCAACCCCACCCAGTTTGGTATCATCTGCAAACTTAGTAAGTGTACTCTCTATCCCAATATCTACATCAGAACCACCACTGTTATCCCTTTCCAGCAGGATTTAGCACCGTTAACAACAACTCTCTGACTACGGTTATCCAGCCAATTATGCACCCACCTTATCGTGGCCCTATCTAAGTTATATTTGCCTAGTTTATCAATAAGAATATCATGCGAGTCCGTATCAAATGCCTTACTAAAGTCTAGGTATATGACATCCACCGCTTCTCCCTTATCCACAAGGTTCGTTATCCTACCAAAGAAAGCTATCAGATTAGTTTGGCATGACTTGTTCTTCACAAACCCATGCTGGCTATTCCCTATCACTTTATTACCCTCCAAGTGTTTGCATATGATTTCCTTAATTACCTGCTCCATTATCTTCCCTGGGACAGACATTAAACTGACCGGTCTGTAGTTTCCTGGGTTGTTCTTATTCCCCTTTTTATAGATGGGCACAATATTTGCCCTTTTCCAGTCTTCTGGAATCTCCCCTGTCTTCCATGATTTTTCAAAGATTCATAGCTAAAGGCTCAGATACCTCCTCTATCAGCTCCATGAGTATCCTGGGATGCATTTCATCAGGACCTGGTGACTTGCTGACATCTAACTTTCCTAAGTGATTTTTAACTTGTTCTTTATGTATCCTATCTTCTAAACTTACCCTCTCTCTGCTTGTATTCACTACGTTAGGCATACCTCCAGACTTCTCGGTGAAGACCGAAACAAAGAAGTCATTGAGCATCTCCGCCATTTCCAAGTTTCCTGTTACTGCTTCTCCCTCCTCACTGAGCAGTGGGCCTACCCTTTCCTTGGTCTTCCTCTTGCTTTTAATTTATTTATAAAAGGTCTTCTTGTTTCCCTTTATGCCTGTAGCTAGTTGATCTCATTTTGTGCCTTTGCCTTTCTAATCTTGCCCCTGTATTCCCGTGTTGCTTGCCTATATTCATCCTTTGTTATTTGTCCTAGTTTCCATTTTTTATATGACTCCTTTTTTATTTTGAGATCATGCAAGATCTCCTTGTTAAGCCAAGCTGGTCTTTTGCCATATTTTCTATCTTTCCTACACAGCGGAATTGTTTGCTTTTGGGCCCTTAACAACGTCCCTTTGAAATACTTCCAGCTTTCCTCAGTTGTTTTTCCCTTCAGGTCTTGCTTCCCATGGGACCTTACCTACAAGTTCTCTGAGCTTATCAAAATCTGCCTTCCTGAAATCCATTACCTCAATTGTGCTGGTCTCCCTTCTACCTTTCCTTAAGATCATGAACTCTATTATTTCATGATCACTGTCCCCTATACTGTCTTCCACTTTCAAGTTCTCAACTAGTTCTTCCCTATTTGTTAAAATCAAATCCAGAACAGCTTCTCCTCGGGTAGCTTTTTCAACCTTCTGAAACAGAAAGTTGTCTCCAATGCAGTCCAGAAACTTATTGGATAGCCTGTGCTCTGCTGTGTTACCTTCACTCAGAACAGCACCTTCACTCAGCACAGCAGTGTCTCCTTCGGGGCCCAACCCTATCCCAAATGCTAAAGGGTGGTGAGAGGAGTTCTTAGAGGGGTAACATGACCCACTTCTGGACCAATCACCTGCCCTGAAACTCCCTTTGATTGGTCCAATCTGCTGTCAGGTCAGTTCTATGTGGCACAAACATATTCCTAATCGGCAGAGGACAGTGGGAAGAGTTCTTAGAGGGGTCACATGACACCGTTTATTTCCAGTCACGTGTCCATCTTAACCCCGGAAGTACTACCTCCAGGGGTGGGACTTTGTGACAGGTGGGTGTGGCCTAAGGGATTAGGGGGTGTGGCCAGTGAGGCCAGGGATATGGCTAATGTGCCCTCCTTTTGTTTCAGAAAATATGGTCACCGTACATCAATCCCCAACTCCACCTGGAATGGCTGAGGCTGAGGGCTATTCCAAATAAGATTCATGCCTGCTTCCCTGCAACCACTCAGATACCTAAGAAAGCAACTAGTTTCCAGGAGAAGTTAAACAATTATATTACACAAGAAACACACAAAACATTGTTGTCTGATTTAACAATCAGAATGCAAGGGCAATGTAAGGAACCAACTTTGTCCTGGCTAAAAGGCCAATAAACAAGAACACATCAAAGATTGCAACAATCATCATTAGAAGACTGTAACAGAGGTATTTGAGAGCAGTGGATAGGGAATTGCATTGCGTTTACTGGCGGCAATACATTGCTACTGTGAAGCTGAGACTCTACAGATGCATCTGTGATATCATAGCTATGATGGCATTACCCCAAGATGTGAAGTTAGATGACACTCAGAGGAGGGTTTAGTATTGTGTTTTGAGCCGTCACTTCCCTAAATTAAGTTAGCTATATTGACCGAAGTTTTCTGCCTTTGACATAGGTACCTCCGCAATGGGGGGTAGGACAGCATTGCTCAGTCAGTTTGAGATGCAGGTTTTCACAGTCCTTCCTGATGTAGCTATGTCATATTAATCTTTAAGTTTTGCTCAAGCCTAGAGTGGCAAGCTGTGAGTGCTCTTAGCAATGATGAAGCCATTTGTATTATTTCCCCCTGATTTAAGTCAAGAAAGATAGCTAAGGGTATGTCTACACTACAAAGTTAATTCGAACTAACAGACATTAGTTCGAATTAACTTTCATAGGCGCTACACATACAAACCGCTAGTTCGAACTTAATTCGAACTAGCAGAGTGCTTAATACGAACTAGGTAAACCTCATTCCACGAGGACTAACGCCTAGTTCGAATTAAGCAGTTCGAATTAAGGGCTGTGTGGCCACTTAATTCGAACTAGTGGGAAGCTAGCCCTCCTCAGCTTACCCTGGTGGCCACTCTGGGCACCACCAGGGAAACTCGTCTGCCCCCCTCCCGGCCCCGGAGCCTTTAAAGGGGCACGGTCTGGCTACGGTGCCCGTGCCAGGTGCAAGCCTGCCAGCACCCAGCCAGCAGACCCTGCATCTGGCACGGCACGAACCAGCCACCCGCTGCCACCCAGCCCTCCGCCTCTTCCCGGGACCAGGCTGGCAGCTCCCGGGAGCCTGCCCGGGTCCGCAAGAGGCAGGCACCCACCTGGTCTAGTGTGGAGATCGTGGACCACATCCACGATGTCCGCACTAGGCACAGGAAAGTCGCCGTCTAGGGCAGGATAGCTGCCAGCCTGGCCACCCTGGAGCAGGTTTGCATGAAAATCAGGGTGGTCCAGTGAGACCCCCGACCCTGAGCTTAAAATGGCCATACTGGGTCAGACCAAAGATCCATCTAGCCCAGTAGCCTGTCTGCCGACAGTGGCCAACACTAGGAACCCTGGAGGGGATGGACCGAAAGAATGACCAAGCCATTTGTCTCGTGCCATCCATCTCCAGCCTTCCACAAACTTTGGGCAGGGACACCATTTCTACCCCCTGGCTAATAGCATTCCATGGACCCAACCTCCATGAATTTATCTAACTTCTCTTTAAGCTCTGTTCTAGTTCTAGCCTTCACAGCCTCCTGAAGCAAGGAGTTCCACAGGTTGATTATTTGCTTTGTGAAGAAGAACTTTCTGTTACTAGTTTGAAGCCTGCTACCCATTCATTTCATTTGGTGTCCTCTAGTCCTTCTATTATGGGAACTAATGAAGAACTTTTCTTTATGCACCCTCTCTACACCACTCATGCTTTTATAGACCTCTATCATATCCCCCCTCAGTCTCCTCTTTTCTAAGCTGAGAAGTCCCAGTCTCTTTAGCCTCTCTTCATATGGGACCTGTTCCAAACCCCTGATCATTTTAGTTGCCCTCCCCTCTCCCACCCTCTCTCTTCCCCTCTCCCACCTCCTTTTAGAGAGTTTCTATTTTTGAACACACGTGTCCTTTATTTTGTACATCAGGAAGGGAGGCTAGGGAGGGGTAAGTGGAAGAAGGTGAGGGAGGAATGGGGTACGAGCCCCTGATGGGGAGGACTGCGGTGGGTCCTCAAATTGGGGCACTCCAAGACAGGACTGCTTTGCAGGCGGGGAACCCCTGAGAACTGTCTGTCCGGGGTGGGGGTCGGGACCCTTTAAGCACAGCCCTCTGCTAGCCTGAGACAGCAGCTCCACGCTCTAAGTCCTAATCTGATGCCCTGCTGGCACTGCTTCCAGCCATCCTTAACCTCGGTTCAGGGTCCACTCAATGTGGACATGCTAGTTCGAATTAGCAAAATGCTAATTCGAACTAGTTTTTAGGTCTAGATGCACTAATTCGAATTATCTTAGATTGAATTAACTAATTCGAATTAAGTTAGTTCGAATTAGTGCTGTAGTGTAGACATACCCTAAGATATGGCCTCATAGGAGGAAGAGCTGCAGGGTCAAAGTGTATACTTTTCAAAGCTATTAAGTAGTTAACTGATTTTAAAAGGAGTATCAAAAATAAAATATATTAAAGAAGTAAAATGAATTAAAACCATGTATCTAAATTTTCAGAAAGTTTTAAATCTTTAAAAGACTTGTTAAAAACAAGCAAAGAATGCATTCTTCAATACGCTTAGAAACCTAGGACAGAGCATTTTTTTGCAAGGGAAAAGCAATAGAAAAGTGAAATCCTTTATAGCCTGAAAAAGAAACTGGCCAGACTAGCTTCACTGTTTAAACTGCGCAAATTGGGGCTGGGGGGAAAATGACATAAATACTGAAAACTAAGCCATCACATTTTTTAATAATTTAAAAAAGATGAGTTTGCAGTTAAATATGTATTTTTTTTAAGTTTGCATTTGTAATAACCTTTTAGAAACTTCAAATAAGATCTCCTCACAAGTTTTGTCCTTTTCAGTTTGGCAGACCAGTTGCTATTTAAAAAAAAATCAAAACTGTTTTTAATGGAGCTAAAATTAGCACAACTTTTTGCATGTAGCAAACCACTTCCTTTTAGATAGCTCCTTGACTTTGTCTCAGAGGAATTTTACCTTGTTAATTAAGTGGTTGGTGATTATCACACCAAAATATCTTCAGTTTTGCACTCTCAGTACAAGTGTTGCTTTGATGTCAGAACAGAGCTGGGAATAGCATTCCTGAGTTAACTGTTATTGCGGGACCAGAAAACTGACAAAAGGGATATTTTCCCCCTATTTGTGCAAGACTAGTATAACCCAAGACTGCTTATTAGATCGGTAGTTGAATAGCACAGAATGACATGGACAATATTAATTTCTAGGTACTATCAGAATTGTGGTTCTGTGGAAAATACTGATACCATTTGTAATACATTAGCTAGAGTTTGCTTCTGTCCTTTGTTGATAGAACCAGACTCAAATATGAAGGCCAAGAGAGACCATAGCATTCATCTCATCTGACTTCCTGCATATCACAGACATACAGATCATACCCACCCATTTCTGTAATAGCCCCATAAACTTTGGATAAGTTACTGCAGTCCCTAGACCATGATGTAAAGATTTCAAGTTTAAGAAAACCCACCATTTACTATAGTAGTGACACATGCTGCAGAAGGAAAAAAAATCCCTAAATCCATGGTCTCTTTCAATCTGATCTGGGGGAAAATGCCTTCTGAACTTCAAATATGTTAATCCATTAGACACAGAATATGAGACATCCTAACAGTCAGACTACCTGGAAAAGAACTGACAGTACTTACTCAGAACCCTCCCCATCTAGTGTCCCACATCAAATCATTCCTTTAGGGTTTGCATAAAGTGAGGGAAGGGAGAAAGATTCTTATATTTGATTTTTATGAAACAGCGAAATATCTAAAGAAAAAAATCCATTTTTACCTTACACACATTAAAATCCTGGGTTGCCACCAATTGCAAATACTTTCTTTTAGGTTTAAAAATGATATAGGTGTTTTAGAATTCTTATGCATGCAGATTAGTCTTTTTATTAATTAATGTTTTAATAACTACCACTCCCCTTCATTGGGGGTGATGTGAAAAGGGGCACCAGCTTGCGTGCATCAGAAAGGCATGCCCCATTTATTTCCTACCGGTATATTATTTCATTACCTAATTTGGCCATGACTAGTCCACCATGAACTGATCTTCATTATTTTTGTATAGGTTTAACTCCAGTCTTCACCACAGCCTCATTAGCTTACAAGAGCCCAAGAGTAGATTCTACTTTGTTCAGCAAAATAATGCAGGTATTTTTGGTCTTATCCTGCAGCAATATTCCTGGGAGGTTTCTCTGAGTAATGAGTTTATCAGAACTGCCAGGATTGTCTCTATGAGCACATATATTTTATATATGAGATATTTGTAAAGAATCATTTGTTAGTATCATCTTGGATTTTATTCGAGGCAGAGGGAAGAACAGAACTCTGACCTAAAATTCAAATGGATTCCAAACTTATACATTTTAGATTAATTATTTCCCACGTTCACATGCCTCTGCAGTACTTGGGCCAGATCTTCAGTTGGTGTAGTCTGTGTAGTTCCATTAAAGTCAATGGATCTATATTGAAATATGCCTGCTGAGCCTGAATCCTTTTAGACCAGTAGCATAAGATAGCAAATATGTGAAAAAATACCCTATTTGTGATCTATTATAGGTTCTTGTACTGCCTTCACTACCATTAATCATTTCACTCCTCAACCCCTTTTATGTGGGGTTGGAGAAACCCATAATTTTTTACCACTTCTTCCAATGATCTCAGAGTTCTTGTCCTATTCTCCACAGACATTTCTTGACTGTGTCTTTCCATCACATCTTCAGTCTTTTCTTCAATACTTTCTCTGATGGCCTTCATTCTTCCATTCCTATCATATGAACAACTGACTTCTATTGTGCCCTCTCTTCACCCTTGTTACCGGAAGTTGCATGTTCATGTTCCTCCTGACTGCTTTCATTCACCTTCTGTCTACCCTCTGGTAGCGTGCCATTATCTTCTGTATATTTTCTTAGAAGCAGAGGGTTGGAAGAGACCTCAGGAGGTCACCGAGTCCAACTACCTGCTAAAAGCAGGAGCAACCCTTACTAAACCATCCCAGCCAGGCCTTTGTCATGCTGGGACATAAAACCCTCTATTCCACTACCTCCCTAGATAACCCATTCCAGTTCATCATCACCCTCCTAGTTTTTCCTAATATCCAACCTAGATTTCCCATGAGACGACATTGATCATCATTCTGTCATCTGTCACCACTGAAAACAGCCTTTCTCCATCCTCTTTGGAATCCCCCTTCAGGTAGTTGAAGGCTACTATCAAATCCCCCCTCACTCTTCTCTTTTGCAGACTAAAGAAACCCAAATCCCTCAGCCTCTCCTTATAGGTCATGTGTATCCAGCCCCCTAATCATTTTTGTTGCTCTCCGCTGGACTCTCCAATATGTCCACATTCTTTCTGTAATGGAGAGCCCAGAATTTGATGCCATACTCCACGTGACCTCACCAGTGTTGAATAAAGGGATATAATCAGTTCCCTAGATCTGCTCGCAACACTCCCCTAATACACCCTGATATGCCATTAGCCTTCCTGCTTACAAGGGCACACTGTTGATTCATATCCACCTTCTCATCCACTGCAATCCCCAGGCCCTTTTTGCCTAACCGTTGTTTATTCAGTGTAAACCAGTAGGGCTTGGGGAGGGGAGCCTCCCCCTCAGGGTCAATGGGAAGCCACTCCGCCCCACTACTCCCTGCTTAGTTTCTTGGGGAACTAACTGTGGTCTTCAGCTCTGCAGGGCTGGTGGAAGGTCAATAACGGGTCCAGAGCCCAGGCCCCTGGTGAGGGCAGGACGGTAAACAAACAGTTCTGCGCCCAGGCACACAGTTTAAGGTAGGGCAGCAAACAGGTAAAGAGTTCAGAACCCTAAGTCTCAGTTTTAGACAGGGCAACAGGCAAAGAGTTCAGTGGTCCAAACCTCAGTTTGGGGCAGGGCCGCAAGCAAAGAGTTCAGAAGCCAAGCCCTTGCACAGAGTGGGGCAGCAGGCAAATAAACAGTTCAGCAGTCTTAATATGCACACCCAGCAGGTCCCCTTGCTCAGGTGGGGGGGCCGGCAGGTGCAGGCTTTGTACCTGTACCAGCCGAGGGGGAAGACTGCCACCCAAGAGTAGGGTGGCAGAGGGGACACAGGGCAACCCACTCTACTGCGTCCCAGCCCAGGGCCCTAGTAGCAGCAGAGCAGTCTGCTACTGGGTCGGGGGGATCCGCTCTGCAACACACCGCCCCGATTCTGGCCCAGCCAAACGATGGTCAGCTACCCCTGGGCTTCTTCCCTTCTCCCCCTCAGTTAGTACCTGTGTTCAGTACAGGTCTTCTGGGCTTTGTAGCTCTTAAACCCCCAGCCAGGCAGCAGTCCCTTTAGTCCATTGTCCAGTTGGGGCCCCAGCTGTCAATGCCAGTCCTCCACCTATCCTGGCTTGAGCTCCTCTTTTGGGTGCATAGGAGAGACTTCTGGCTCCTTCTATCTCTGGGCTCGCACTGGCCTCTCTGCAGGCCTTTTATATCTCTGGCCCCGCCTCCTGGCTTCTGGTCAGGTGGTCACTAGAGCCAAGTGCTGCCCACCAAGGCTCAGGGAGGGGCACAGTCACTCCGCCCCATTACATCCAGTTGGTCCCCAGCATGTAGCAGTGCTTTGGATTCTTCTGACCAAAGGGCAGGACTCTGCACTTGTCCTTGTTCAACCTCATCAGATTTCTTTTGACCCAACCCTCCAATTTGTCTAGGTCACTCTGGATCCTATCCTTACCCTCCAGCATATCCCTATCCCTACTCTCCCTCGGCTTAGTGTCATCTGCAAACTTGTTGAAGGTGAATTCCATCCCCTCATCCAGGTCTTTTTGTCTTCCATCTCTCTAAGACTCATTGTTCCCAAATTATAGAGCAAACAGGATCAAACACAGGCAGCATATACTTTCTTTTGTTTTATTTAATTGCAGTTCCAAGCACTCCTGCCATCTCCCCTACTACCATCCATGTGCAGTGGGATCCTCTTTCAAATCTCCAGAACTCTCAACAGTGGCACTAAGTGAAGTTCCCATGAATAGAAATTCATCCTTCTAACTCAGCTTGTGTGAAACTTCAATCAACAGCTCTTCTTCCTTACCTGCTGTTGCGGAGTGTCCTGCCCTGCACCGTTCAGCCCTGGGGTCGGGCCTTTGCCCCCATGGGCCTCGCAGCCTAGTCCCCAGCAAACTGCAGGCCAGAGGCCTAGTCCATAATCACTGCAGGCCCTGAGGCCTAGTCCAGGCTCTGGGGTAGGGGAGTCCGGGCCCTCCCTCTCCACCAGACCCCAACCCAGGCCCCTATTAGTGGTGGGTGCTTCCCACCACTGGTTCGTTGGGGAGTTCTCCCCGAAACGCACCAAGCCCACCGGGAGTTCCCTGCCCCGTCACTTCCTACCCCAGCCCCCGGTCCGGCTGAGACCCCACCTGCAGAAGCGGTGCTGGTAGCAGCTGTGACGGTGCTAGGCTCCACATCTGTGGCAGCGGCGCCGGGGTTGTCCACTGTGGCAGGGCGGGTTGCCCTTCAGGGTCGGCGTTGTGGTCGCGCTTGGTCTGGGGACAGCAGCGGTGAGGGCAGCTGGTTCAGGGGCTCTTGCTCTGGCGGCAGGTTCCGTGGCTCCAGCGTCTGGTCTGGCTGTGGCTCCAGAGGTGGGGCAGGAGCTCCTCCCTCCCCAGAGGCCAGCAGCAAATGAGCGGTCTCCCTGGCCTTTATACCTGGCCCGCAGTTGGAGCCCACCCAGCACTGCTGTGGGGGCAGGGCCTGCATATCCCAGCAGGCTTCCCCCTTGGCCAGTGCAGGGCTGGGCCACCCTGTCACACTTGTGTAATATCAGGGTTTTTTGTGTTTTCCTTTGAACCTTGCTTTTCAAATAGATGTCCACTCACATACTCTCACATGACCGGGAAGTGGGCAATCATGCCTACTAGTCCAGTGTTTCTCAATCAGTGGTACGAGTACCCTTCGGGGTACTCAAAAGAAGACTGGGGGGAGTACATCAACAACTGAAATTTGGAGAAAACTATTTTTTTAAGTTTTACAGCTTTGTTATTTTTGCACTTTTTCACCCAACAATTTCATCGCCAGCCAGGCTACAATTAAGTTGTTTAAACAAATGTGTTGCAATGGTAGAAAAAAATTGTGTGTCTGAAAATTGGAGGTACTGGGGAGTACTTTTAATTTTTTTTAAAGGGGGTACTTTATAAAAAAAAAAGGTTGAGAATGACTAGTAACTAGTCAGAGTAGGAGTCAGACCTAATGTTTAGTACAGGAGTTGATAGCCAGAACTCTGGTCAGGTTATTGGGTCCAACTCTGATATAAGAGCCAGGGGTTAGAACTCAAGAATCAGAGCCAAGAGTCAGAACTAGGTTATCTGGAATAAGGCAAGCGAGATGTAGCAGGAACTACTGCAGCTCTGAGCAAATGCTGAGTTGTTGCGGATTGTTCCAGCCAATCAGGTGGTGCAGCCTTTCAGGCAGCCTACTGTAGCCCAGATGAATTTGTTAGGTTGCCTGGAGACTGACTCTGCTGCAGAATCTGACAGATGCCATGTGTACCAATTCCTCTTTCTTATGAGACAAAAGGGCCAGATCATCGGCACACATTTTTCTCTGGGTCTTCACAAGCTCCGTTCTACTGCCAATTAACTCCATAACAAGAATGAAAAGTAGTGAACTAAACATACTCTCTCGTCTCAATCCTACTTTTACCTCCAAAACTTTTTACATTCTAGGCATTAATACCACATTAACTCTTGATCCTTGATATAGCTCCTCTCTCAACACCATTTCTTGCAGCCCAACTCCTATCCCTCTCAATACACCCAACACCAGACACTATAGAAGCAAGTTATAAGACTTGGCTGTGTCTACACTGGGCCACTTATTCCGGAAAATCAGCCGCTTTTCCGGAATAAGCTGCGAGCTGTCTACACTGGCCCTTGAATTTCTGGAAAAGCAACGATGCTCTACTGTACAAAATCAGCCGCTATTCCGGAAAAACTATTCTGCTCCCACTCGGGCATAAGTCCTTATTCCGGAACACTGTTCCGGAAAAGAGCCAGTGTAGACAGCCCAGTAGTCTTTTCCGGAAAAGCGCGTCTACATTGGCCACAGATGCTTTTCCGGAAAAAGGGCTTTTCCGGAAAAGCAGCCTGCCAATGTAGATGCTCCTTTTCCGGAAAAACTGAAAACGGAATAGTATTCCGTTTTAAGCAGTTCCGGAAATTCATGCCAGTGTAGACACAAGCCCTTCAGTATCAGTACATGTTACATAGCAGGTAGGCTGTCAATTTATCCTTTTTTGAACTTCAGTCTAATTGCATATTGTTGTTTGTATAGTAAACCTTTCCTTCTGACAGCCATGTTGCTCCTTTCCTGTATTTGCATTTACTTTGCGCCTTAATAGGGAACGTTTGTATCATTTGCATCACCCTTACCCTTCCAAAGATGCACAAATCAACCCCATGCATCAGTAATCTGACATCCTACTTTAATCACAGCAAACACATAGTAGTGTATGTATAATCATAGTAATCTATGTGTTTTAAATCAGCTAAATGTAAATGTGTGCATCTAGGAAAAGGAACGTAGGGATAATTACAGAATGGGAGGCAGTAACTCTGAAAAAGATTTGGGGAATGTGTGGGTAATCAGCTGACTGACTTCCCAGTGTGATGCTATTGGGCAAAAGAGTCAAGACAATTTTGGGATGAATAAATAACAAGCGTAAGGGGCTTTTATGGGCTGCCTTTCCCTTCAGGGCAGCTCATCATTAACAGAAGAACTCAGCCCATCTCTGTCTGTCTTGGCAGCACGGGGTTTCAACAATCTGAGTGACTGGCAACTGGTGGTGCCTCTCACCTCACTGTTTAAGGTTGTCAGGATCCCTACCATACTTTCTTATGTGATTTCAACTATCGCCAACCTTGTACTTATCCAGCTGACTCGCCACATACATCTATTCTGTCACTTCTGTAATGAATGAACCAACAATCGTGATCTACTTTATTTATAATTCGAAATACAGAGGAAGCACATTGTTGCCTGATCTATTGCTTAATGAATTTCCAAATAACCCTAAGGTTTGGTAAACACTTGTCCCAAGATCCAGCTGTCCAACCGGGGACCCAAACATACAGAATAGTGATAGAAATGTAGCCGTGTTAGTCTGGGGTAGTTGAAGCAAAATGCAGGACAATATAGCACTTTAAAGACTAACAAGATGGTTTATTAGATGATGAGCTTTCGTGGGCCAGACCCACTTCCTCAGATCAAATAGTGGAAGAAAGTAGTCACAACCATATATACCAAAGGATAGAATTTAAAAAAATGAACAAATATGAAAAGGACAAATCACATTGCAGAACAGAAGGGGGATGCGGGGGGGTGGGAAGGGGGAGGAAGGAAGGTAAGTGTCTGTGAATTGCTGATATTAAAGGTAGGGAGAGTGGGATGTTTGTGAGTTAATGGTATTACAGGTGATAATTGGGGAAACTGTCTTGGTAATGGGTGAGAAAGTTCAAAGACTTGTTAAGTCCCTGTTGGTAAGTGTCGAATTTTAACATGAATGACAGTTCAGAGGATTCCCTTTCAAGTGCAGATGTAAAAGGTCTTTGTAGCAGAATGCAGGTGGCTAAGTCATTTAGAGAGTGTCCTTTCTGGTTAAAGTGGCAAGAAACTGTTTTCTCTTTGTGATCTTGTCTGATATCTGTTTTGTGGGCATTAATCCTTTGGCGAAGTGTCTGAGATGTTTGTCCAATGTACATAGCAGACGGACACTTTCGGCACATGATAGCATAGATTATATTTCTGGATGCGCAGGAATATGTGTTCTTGATCTTATAGCTCACTTGGTTAGGTCCAATAATGGTATCAGCAGAATGAATATGTGGACAAAGCTGGCAACGGGGTTTGTTGCAAGGGAAGGTACCAGGGTTGGTATTAGTGTGGTATGTCCTGTGGTGGTTGGTAAGAATCATCTTGAGGTTAGGTGGTTGTCTATAGGAGACTATGGGTCTGTCTCCCAGAGCCTCTTTGAGTATGGTATCCTGTTCCAATATAGGCTGTAGTTTATTGATAATGTGTTGGACAGTATAATGTTTGAGCCATACTCAAAGAGGCTCTGGGAGACAGACCCATAGTCTCCTATAGACAACCACCTAACCTCAAGATGATTCTTACCAACCACCACAGGACATACCACACTAATACCAACCCTGGTACCTTCCCTTGCAACAAACCCCGTTGCCAGCTTTGTCCACATATTCATTCTGCTGATACCATTATTGGACCTAACCAAGTGAGCTATAAGATCAAGAACACATATTCCTGCGCATCCAGAAATATAATCTATGCTATCATGTGCCGAAAGTGTCCGTCTGCTATGTACATTGGACAAACATCTCAGACACTTCGCCAAAGGATTAATGCCCACAAAACAGATATCAGACAAGATCACAAAGAGAAAACAGTTTCTTGCCACTTTAACCAGAAAGGACACTCTCTAAATGACTTAGCCACCTGCATTCTGCTACAAAGACCTTTTACATCTGCACTTGAAAGGGAATCCTCTGAACTGTCATTCATGTTAAAATTCGACACTTACCAACAGGGACTTAACAAGTCTTTGAACTTTCTCACCCATTACCAAGACAGTTTCCCCAATTATCACCTGTAATACCATTAACTCACAAACATCCCACTCTCCCTACCTTTAATATCAGCAATTCACAGACACTTACCTTCCTTCCTCCCCCTTCCCACCCCCCCGCATCCCCCTTCTGTTCTGCAATGTGATTTGTCCTTTTCATATTTGTTCATTTTTTTAAATTCTATCCTTTGGTATATATGGTTGTGACTACTTTCTTCCACTATTTGATCTGAGGAAGTGGGTCTGGCCCACGAAAGCTCATCATCTAATAAACCATCTTGTTAGTCTTTAAAGTGCTATATTGTCCTGCATTTTGCTCCAAACATACAGAGTTTAACACTCACACTTAAGAAAACTCTCTGCGCCTGTAATAATTTTATTAACATGTTTATCAAAGTTACAAATGGTAGATAAAGCAGAATGAGCATCTCTATCTGAGCGTATATATACATACACAATTCCCTGTAAAACAACCCGAAGTTCTCATTATCTTCCAACTCATCGTCATTTTCCTCATCACTACCAACAGTGGTCATCTTCCTGGCAACTCCCAAAGCATGCGGGCTGGGAGATAACTTTTTTAACAATATGGGTTTCATCCCCTTTCCTTATCTGTAAATCATCACACTACCAATGGTGGGGTGCCCTTCTCCCATAGGTTACTAGTCCATTTGCCTCAGGGTCATTAGCATAAAGGTGCATTAGTTACCATAGCATTTTCACAGTCAGACAACTGCTAACACCTTATGTCTGCAAAATCTTCAGAATACTCTCAACAGCTTTAACTGGTACATCACAGCATATATTTCCTGAGTATCAGCAGTTTTAGCACACTTACTTCACACAGCATTCTATCTTAGGATATCTTGTGAAACTGGGTCATGGCTATCTCATGATAGCTTGTGATCTAGGGTCACTTACTGGTTAACTGCTTATAAATGGATCTGATGCCTCCTTTCGTTAAGCTATTGTCTTACAGGCCTAAGACCCTCAGGCTCATTACTTTATTGCCCTAATTTAGCAAATACCTGAACTTATAGACTACAACAAAGAGACGGGGAAGAGGAAGATTGATCTGAAGAGAGCATGTCAGTAACAATATAAGTAACTATCCCAAAGTAGCTTTCCCTAGATTCACAAATCTAGGGATAATCACTGGGCTGTGGGAAATCCTGGTTCAAGTCCCTACTTTGCCTAAAGGGAAGAAGAAACGTGAACAGTGATCAGCTAACTCTTAGGTAAATGCCATAGCCACTGGGTTGAAAGGTATCCTGAATTGGGGCTCCCTTCATCCCTCCTGAACACAGCTGGATTTGGCGAGTTAAACAGAGGAATGTCTAGCCTTCCCCAGTTTGTGTATTGCTCTGAAGCTTGCATATCCAGATACCTGCTGTGGGAATGGGGTGCACAAGCAAAAATGTAAGCACTTAGGGAACTTTTAATGCAAAATTGTGGGCACTGAACAAATTTAAGCACAGGCAGGGTGCAGAAGCTATTAAACTTGAGTTTTGTGAAATCCCAGAATCAGGCCCTATCACCTAAAGCAGCAGCGAGGCCCCTAAATCCTTCCAAGCAGTTAGCTTGTAGTGACTGCTTTTTGCTGATCTCAACCCAGATGCTGGTTTTGGAGATGCAATGTAATGCTCACAAATAATCACTGCTTTACTTTATTTTTATGACCTTGCCAGAAACTACAGACACAGAGCATTGACGACTTCTCAGATAAAAATAGAAGATTTGACTTTAAGTGTATTGGACCTAGGAGTCAAATAATTTTGTTGGCTTCTCATTGTCTTCGATTAAAGTACGATCAGGACTTTGATTAAAACTCCATTGAGGACACTTATGCTCCATTATTAAAGGAAACTCAAAAATACAAAATTATGCTATCATAAGTTAGTTTTAATTTCAACAGAAGTAATCAGAATCTCTTGAAAACACTGAAACATTAAAAAAATGAATTACTGGTTAAAAGTATGTCTCTTTTATAATTAGTTATAACAAACAACAACAACAAAAAGTTTCTAGTGACATGAATGTGGTATTTAAGTAGCAACCTACTTTTGATAAGCCTTTATTTTCCATGTAGTGCATTTTTAAATCACTAATAACTCTACACTTTGGAGAGAAGCATTATTAATTATTATTATAATTAGTTTTGTAATTGTATACTATCAAACTCACTCCTAGATAGCACTGGTTTTTATTCTTCCCTTTTTTATTGCTTTGTGAATATAAACAAGTTTACTACCAGAACATATGAGATTTGGAGGATATTCACATATTTTGGAAGATGCTGAAATTCAGGCAGATCCAAACCTGCACAAGGTCAGTTTCATTCTCTCACTCATAAAATTACTCCAAAGACCAGATACATAATTACAGATCAGAAAGCAAAATTTTCCCTTTGTTTTTTTTCCCAACAGTCAGCTATCATTGTTAGTACTGAATTTTGCAGTAGAGAAATATTATGTGATTGTCTTCCATGATTTTTGCTATGTACTGTTTGTTACGTGATATAATGTTCTAAAAGGAACTCTAATGATAATTGTAAAATACATCTTTTTAGCACTCATAATATCAGTGTTTCAGAATATATAACCAATGACTATACCACCAATAGGTGGTAAAATAATTTTTTGCTTTTTATGTACCAGACAAAAATGCAATATTCTGTGGATATTTAGGCAAACATGATGTTTAATCCAAAATTATTCTGAAGTTGAAAATATTTACCAATTTTGAAATGTAAATTTTCAGGCAAATCCCACTAAGAAATTTAATTACGTGGGGATTTAGAAACAGTTTAAAACATACACAAATGCTGACATAGAAAGATGAACTTCAGGTCATTCTGAAATGAAGAGTTCTGTCCTTCAGTATGCATAAAGTCTTAACAAAATAAAAGTATGCAAATAGGAGACAGTATATTTATCTTGAGAAAGGAACAACTTTTAAAATATAATCAAGCTGAAATATTGCAAAACGAGATCTACTGCAACAATAATTTAAGGTAATAGCAGCGATGTCATTTAAGCAATTTGCACACCATATATTTCCCTGCTGTGTTTGCAAGATTACCTCGTGAATCATTGAGATCCATAACTCAAAACACTTTTGATTTACATTTGCCTGAGACCTAAAGGCAAGAAAGGACACTACAGATAAGACAAATAACTTGATGATGTAGTAGCTACAATAAAGAAAAGGCTGCCTTTCCCCAACCGGCTAAAGTTAGCACCAAATATATTCTTGCAACCTATCATGTAGATATATTGGATGTTAAAAGATTGTCTGGCTCAGTTTGCAAAAAGTTTCAGCGTATAATTATGTGTCTAAGAGTGCAGGAGAGAGAACTTACAAGGGCTCTGGAGGAGGATTGCAGTATTAAAATCATTTTAACAAACTCAGGCCTACTTTTCAGAAGTGCTGAGCTCCACAGTTCCTATTATTTCATTTGGGGATGTGGGGCTCATCACTTCTGACAAGCAGACCTTTAATTTC
This sequence comes from Pelodiscus sinensis, assembly GCF_052426305.1. Lineage (NCBI taxonomy): Eukaryota > Metazoa > Chordata > Testudines > Trionychidae > Pelodiscus > Pelodiscus sinensis. Next base: position 25,615,813 of record NC_143057.1, on the reverse strand, counting down.
TATTTAATTTCATTCCGTTTAGATTCTCATCCCTTACTTTTAAAATTCTATTCTATATAGGGCCTTATACTATATTCATCACTGCATTATCAGAGTGCCTTACATCTGTCTCGAGCTATTTCTCTCATTCTCTCTTCCTCTCCCCAAAGTGTGTATTTTGGAGTGTTTTGTTGTAGTGTTGATTTTTATAAAAGTCTGCTCGGAACATGTGGCAATTAATGGGGTGGCAACTGCATTTCGGCCCGGACCACCAAGCTTTTTTTTTTTTTTCTCCCCTGCCCCTTAGTATCGGCACCTTTTTTGTTTACAAAAAAAGAACTCCGTGTGCGTGCGTGTGTGTGTGTACACACACACACACACACACACACACACACACTTTTCTGCATATTTAGGTTAGAGAAGACATACTCACAGAAATGTGCCTTGTAGTTGGAGTGAACTGTGGTAAAGTTTATAGCGAGCCTTTGTTTCTGTCTTGGACCAGTCCTGTGATAACTGTGGCCCCTCCATATAGTTAAAAGCTCAGTTGTACCAGGAGGATTGGAGTTAATGACCAGTGTCCTCTTCCTGGAGCATTAAGCAATCTTTTCTATATACCAGTCATTGAATAAAGCGATAAGGACCAAGACCTGACATTTGTCATTACTAGCTTTTAGAGAATAGAAAGTCAAGTTTGGTTTGTTCATGATAACTAGTGTTGCTGAAGGGGCATGCTGGAACTATACACCAGGAATATTTAAAAAAAAAAAGGAGTCTGTAACATGGTGAGACTCACCACTGGGGCGCCTCCTGTTGGTCACTCTGGGAATTAGCTTCTTGGTGCTGGAACACCCCCTTCTGGCTGGTGTCTCCCTGTGTCTCTGCACTCTGTGGTCCTTTCCTTCTGGGAACCCCCAACTCCCCTTGCCACAGTGACCCACTGCCAGTCTTCATCTAGCCCCTTACCTCAGGGGCAAACTGCAGTCTGAAATGGCCACTCATCATTGGCAAGTGGGTGTGGACTTGCTGCCTTTGCCTTCCCTGGTTGCGCCTCTGCAACCCAAATAGATTCAAGCTTTGTCTCAGGACCCGAAGACTGGGAGTGAGGCGAAGCCAGGCCAGAGTTCCCCAGCACTACCCTGTCTCAGAAGCCACCCACTTCACTGGCAGCCAGGTCCCTCCTGCTCCACAGCCAGAGCAAGAGTGTGGCTGTCTCTGCCCTCTAGGAACCTTTATTTATAGTGCCCTCAGCTGAGCCCTAATTGACTAATTCCTGCCACAGCTGCTGGCCCCACAGCTATACTGCTCTAGCTCTCTCCCAGGTCTGGGTTTTAACCCTTAAAGGTTCAGTGCAGGGCAGATGCCCCCATCACAGTGTCTTTTTGCGTATTATTCTTACAGTCATCCAAAAAGTAAAACAAAATATTAGTAAAAACAAAAGACAGAACTATCTAGCACTTTAAAGACTAACAAACCATCTTGTTAGTCTTTAAAGTGCTAGATAGTCTGGTGTAGCTGAAACAGAAGACAGAACTAACACGGCTGCATCTCTATCACTAAAATATTAGTAAGTACAATAAATGTTTGCTTTGATTTAGAAGGAGCACCAAATATTTACACTAGTTATATAACTGAAACTCTGAGCCTTCAAAAATAACTGGCAATCTCCTGAGAACAGGCTTCTTATGGTATGTTTTGGTTTTCATGGGATAAAAATCATACAAGCAGCAAATGTGAGGAATGCTTTCTACCATATCTGATTGCCTCAGATACTTGTCCCATCCCTGTGAACAATAACTTGGCCTTAGCTGTGTACACATTTTGTCATCTCATGTCTGGACTACAACAATACTTAAAAATATGAAGCTATCATCCCAGCACAGAATATGAAGCTATCATCCCAGCACATAATCCTGCAGAATGTCTGCTCAATACCACCAACCACTGTAAGCATATCACATCTGTCCCCCCTTCTCTCTAATGCCTTTCCATATAAGTGAGTCTAGTTCAAGGTCTTGGTCCTCATCTAGAAGTCACTCAGTGGTTTAGGTCCAGCTAACAAGTCATCTAAAACTCCAAGGTGACTGTCATTGACAACTGTGCTCCTTAGATACAACTGAACTTTCTGCCATAAAAGGTGAATATTATCTCTCCAAAAGACAGAGGTGTCACAGGTGCGTGGGGGGGGGGGGGTGTAGAGAGAGGGGATGACGCCAAAACTTTGAGGAAACTCCTGAGTGTGTTTAAGGACCACAATAAACCTCATTCTTGTCTAATTCTTCTGATACCTGCCTCCTTTAAACATACACATAAAAATGTATCCACTCTTTTTATATATAAATACACACAGACAGGCACACCTCAAAAACACCACCATACCAAGACAAACACACTCCACTTAACACAGTTCTATCAAAAATGAAAATGATAAAGAAAATGAACCATGTGACAGATTTTAATTATGTCACTTAATGTACCAATGAAAGGTACTCTAACATTGTTTGTATGGCACAGAGCCCAAAATATTTTCCTAGAACTTACCTTTTGATAAACATCCAATCATGTTTTTAAATACGTCACTGATGGAGAATCGACCACAATCGTTGGTAAATGGCTCCCATGGTTAATTACTGTCACCATTAAATATTTACATTATTTCCAATCTGAATTTGCCTAATTTGAACATTCCAGCCATTGGATTGTGTTACACTTGTCTCTGAGAGACTGAAGAGCCCATTACTGTATATTTATTCCCATGCAAGTACTTATAGACTGTAATAAAGTCACCCTTTAAACGTCCCTTTGTTAAGATAAACAGATTGAGCTCCTTGAGTATCACTGTAAGGCATGCTTTCTAATCCTTTAATCATTCTTGTGGCTCTCCTCTGAACCCTTTCCAATTTAACAACATGTTTCATAAACTGTGCTAGTGGTAAATACAGAGGTAAAATAAACATCTGTACTCCTATTTGAGACTCCCCAGTTTATTCATCCCAAGACTGAATAAGTATTTTGGCCACATTGTCTCACTAGGAGCTTCTCTGCAGCTGATTAGACACTCTCCTATCAGCTGAGTCTCCTATCCTGTAAGTATGCCCTATATTCTTTGATCCTAGATGCATGCATTTATATTTTGTGGTATTAAAAATCATATTTTTACTTGTGCCTCAGGTATCAAGAGATCCAGATAGCTTTAAATTGATGATTATCCTCTTTGTTATTTGCCACCACATCAATTTGTGTGACTTCCACAGACTTTATCAGTGTTAATTTTATATTTCCTTCAAGGTCATTGTTAAAGGTGTTAAATAGCATAGGGTCTAGAACTGGTCCTTGCAGGACTCAACTGGAAACTTTCTGACTCAATGACAATTCCTCATTTAGAGTTACATTTTGAGTCAGCCATTTTAAATTCATTTAATGTACAGTCAGTCCCCGGGTTACATATAAGATAGGGACTGGAGGTTTGTACTTAAGTTGAATTTGTACTTAAGTGGGAACTGGCGTCCAGATTCAGCCGCTGATGAAACTGACCAGCGGCTGACTACAGGAAGCCGGAGGCAGAGTTTCTCTGCCCCGGGCTTCCTGGAATTAGCCGCTGATCAGTTTCAACAGCAGCTGAATCTGGACGCCTGGGACAGAGCAGCTGGGGCGCTGCTGGGTAAGTCCCCCAGCGCTGCACCTCGGCGCTGTGGGGACCAACCCGGCAGCACCCCAGCTGCTCTACCCCAGGTGTCCCCAAGTCAGCTGCTACTGAAACTGATCAGCGGCTGATTCCAGGAAGCCCGAAGCAGAGCTGCTCTGCCCCGGGCTTCCTGGAGTCAGCTCTTGGTCAATTTCAGCAGCGGCTGACTTGGGGACGCCTAGGGCAGAGCAGCTGCGGTACTGCCGGGTTGGTCCAATAGCGCCTAGGAGCGGCGCTACTGGACCAACCGGCAGCGCCCCAGCTGCTCTACCACAGGCATCCGTGAGAAAATCCTGGTCTGCTGGGGGGGGGGGATTAGCTGCGCCCCCCCCCCAGCAGACCATGGAGACGCGGGCGGCGGGACCGAGACGCGCCGCGGTGCAGCTGCTCAGGTCCTCCGTGGCTTTGCTCAGCGTCTCCCTGGTCTGCTGGGGAGCCCCACCCCCAGCAGACTAAGGAGACGCGGAGCAGCTTTTCTCGCCCCAGAGGACGCGGGCGGTGGGACCGCGGCGCGTCTGGGCAGTCCCGCCGCCCGCATCCTTCGGGGTGAGAAAAGCCCCGTTCGTAAGTACGGATCCGATGTAAGTCGGATCCGTGTAACTCGGGGACTGCCTGTATTCCATGTTAGTTTTAAATCATTGTACTGTTTTTTAAATCAAAATACTATATAGTATTAAATCAAATGCTCTACAGAAGTTTATTTACATTATGTTTACACACTCACCTTTCATCCACCAAACTTATCTTTTTTAAAAAGATATCAGGTTAGTTTGACAGGATCTATTTTCATAAACCCATGCTGATTTGCATCAATTATATTATCCTCCTTTAGTTCATTATTAATCAAGGTCTGTATCTGCCACTCCATTATTTTACCTAGGATTCATGTCAAGCTGACAGGCCTATAATTTAATTGGGTTATCCCATTTACCCTTTTTAATAACTGGCACAATATTAACTTTATTTCAGTTTCCTTCAGCTTCCTCAGTGCTTCAAGTCTTTCCGAAAATCAACATTAGCAGGAATGTCACCACTTCAGCCAGCTCTTTTAATACTCTTGCAAGCAATTTATCTGGACCTGCTGATTTAAAAAAGTAGCTTCTGTTCAACATCCTCTAGAGATAAAAATGAAATGGAGTATTATCACTACACAATGAGGTAATCTATTTTTCCCTCCAAAACAGAACAAATATTTTTGGCATTATTTTTAATAATTCTACTGTTTCCATCCAACGAAAGTCCAATGACATTTTATTTGTAAATTTTACATGTTTTAAGCTATAGCAAGAAGTTTGAGTGAAGGAATCTAGATAAGCAAAAATGTTTGAGGGCAGAACATCAGTCACTTATGCAGCTAGTCTCTGCTGATTAATGCTAAAGCCTAATCCAACTGAACAAAAACTTTGCCAAAGCCTTCATAAAATATCTAATGAAGCCTCTGTTATGTACTGACAGTTCTATTCTCTATAGATTCATGATGATTGCATTGGAGGAGAAAACAGATATACCACTGTACTATTACTAAAGATATCTACTGATTTCAGGAGTGACTGAAATATTCAGTCAAAACTAAACTAATCTGAAATAACCAAATGGAGGCGCATTACTGCATTCTCTCCTCAGTGTTAATTTTTTTCTGCCTTTCTCATTGCTTTTTTGAGTCTTACCTCCTTAAGTCTTGTTCATGAGCTCCAGTATCTCATTGTTGAAAAAAATCAATTTCTATTCAATTAGGAGATGAAGATTTCCCTGCTGGAAACTGAAACCAATCAGCTGCAGCTTGCAAGCTTTTAGATTACAGGTCTCTGATGCATAGAGCGGAATATTATTCTATCACTATATGTATTGCATTGTGGCTGATCGTGATCAAGCATTACTTTTGAACACAATACAGCTTGTGAACTAAGATATGGCAATGTACATTAGACCTCACTAATACACTTTCTGATAACTATAGATTTCATTTTTAAAACATACTTTTGTTATTCCATTGCTGTCTTATGTCATCCACTACCTTTTTATCATAGCATTTGCAATTCAGCACTATAGCTTATACTCGAGGGAAGAAAGTCTTTGCAATTGAAAGTAAAGCAAAGGGGTCCATGCATAAGCTAGTGAAGAGGGAGAATCCCATGTACAATGCAAATTTACAATCTTTTTTTCAACAACGACAAAACCAACAACATTATTTCCATGGTCACTGTGGTTCCCAGCTGAACAGAGTAAATAAGTTGCAGTGATAAGTTTAACCTTGTGGCTATTCAAAATCTTTTTATAGCCACCACTATCGCCAATTTTTCTTAAAAGCTGAATGACCTCTTAATATTCTAAATCTGAACTCTGAACTGCCTTGGGAAGTTTTGATGAGGCACATAAATTGCAGCAATGATCAGACATAATGGTAATCGAAGTGGGATAAACCCTTAGACAGTAACGTTGCTATTCCTCAGTTGAATGACCCTCAAGAGAAGGGTCACTGGGGTCGGATAGAGGGAGCTGCTAGGCAGGATTAGAGCATTTTAGAGTAATTTATGCCTTCTTTTTTTCTGGGCCGCATTGGTTTTTCCTGAGGTATCTTTCCTAGAAAATGTATACTAAGTGAGGTTAATTGTAGTGATTAAATTTAATTTTATCTCCCCCCACCCAAAAAATAATAATTTGCCTGTGCAATTGCTTCTATGTCAGGGCTCTGCTAAGGGTTTTGGGAATCTTATCCTGCTGCTTCATCAAATAACGTCCCGTCCCATATAAAAAGCACCAAGGGCATCCCATTTTCTGGTCTGTAATTTTCTGTCCCTGTCTCAATTATTGAAAATCTGACTATTTAACAATTTTTTCATGCACATGCATGAATAAATCTCAAATACACTCAATGTGAATGCAGCCAAGCCATCTTCATAGTTATATTAAAATGGCCATGTTTTCTGGTATTCACCCAAATCTAACTTTCAGTGTCCGTTAGAAGAAATACTAATTATCTGAAATTTGTCTACAATTGAATTTCATAACGGCAACATTCATACCGTGCTAGTGATAATAAATGAAGCAACTAAATGACTTTACATCCCATTAGCTTGAATACTTACACACAGTCATCGTGCAAAGCTCTTTTTTTTAAAACTTTGCAGTGATAAAATTACAATATTGAGAAATATCCTTTACATGAGTGGATGTTTTTCAAAAAGATAAGTGCTAGGAAAACATTTTGAGGCAGTTTGCTAAGCTGGTACACAAGAAGTCAGACTGAATCACAATTCTGCCTTTTGGCCTTAGAATCTTTGATATCAAACCAAGCAGGTTGTGGAAAAATCGTGATCGTTAAGGCCATTTTATGTGCTGGATGCCCTCCATCACTTAGTGGAAGGAAATAAAACATCAAGTCTTAACAGTCAGGCCACCAAAATTGTGAGGGAGGCAGCAGAGGGACTCCATAATAGTTCATCCTTGCAAAGAGTTCTCAGGAGCCCCTCTGTGAGATTAAAAGTGCCGCATGCTTTTGGGAACTGTATTTAGGATGATATCCAGAAAGCTACCACTCTTTCCCGATGGCATTGTCCCCACTGCACTATCCAGTTATGCTACAAGTTATCCCAATGGAAGCCAATACGGCACTAATTTCTGTGGAATCGCCTCCAAAGTTTCTACTATGTGGATGTGGGAGGCATTAAGTAAAGAGTATGACTCCCTAAAGAGCAATTTGGAGATGCAGGATCCACAGTCTTCCTAGTTTAAACAATCATTTGCACATCATTTTTGCTAATGCTGAGAAGACTAAGCCTAAAGCTGAAGCATATAATTTAATGGTTACAGTTACTGTCTACTACAGGGCTACTCAACTTTGGAAGCCCCAGGGACCACATGATACTCACAGCACATGCCAAGGGCCGCAACTTAACATGCAAATATATATGCAAATAGCTTCTTTCACACAATACCGTGGCGCTGTAGGCATCTCCTCCCTGGGGGCTAGAAACACCAACACCCTATACCTGTCTGTTCCAGCCAGCCCATCCACTTGAGTCCTTCAATGCTCATCCCGCCTGGGAGGCGTACACCATTGTGAGGCATGTTTCCCAGTGGAGGCCATGTTCAAAGGATCCCATCTGTGGGCTGTGTGTTGAGTCCAATGCACCACTGGCCACAAACAAACAGTCTGTGGGCTGCATGTGGTCCATAGGCTGCGTGTTGAGTAGCCCTGGTCTAGTACTACTTTGGCTGAAAAGTTGGTGATTACAATTAATTAGCAAATATAGCCCGCGGATGGTCCAAGTTTTTTCCTACCATGCCCCCCCCCCCCCCCCCCGCAGGGTATATATGTCTATGTGTTATGCAGTTTGATTTTGCTCATATTACCGGTATCACGTTGTAGTAATATTTTAAAAGACTCACTTCTGCACGTTGGCTATCTCTCTGTGAGAGAACCCACTTCGCCAGGTTTTCTTCCAGACTTGGCCACTTAGCTTTCTTTCCTCAGCGCGCGCTCTTTTGCGAGGATTTAATTTCTCATCTCCACTTCTTCTTTTCTCTACTCACAAACAGACTTTTCATTAATGGAAAATTTTTCTGCCTGCTGCTCTATTGCCATTTTCTTTTGCATATTTAACAACAGATAGTTTAAAATTGTCTGTATATGATTTGCACTTAGGCATCTTTAAAAATATTTTCGTGGACTATATTTGTTATAAACTGAAAACGTTTTAAAACATTCTGGTTGGGATATGTCTTATATACTGGTAATAGGGTAGTGCTTATTGCTTTTTATAGCTCAGTGGCCTAAGCCACGGTTCATTACTGGTATACCAAGACCCAGTATTATCAGGCTGCATGACATCATAATTTTCAATGTTTATAGCTGGCAAGTGGCAACCACATCAAAGACCACCAGATTCTTTTATGAAGGCGGCAGAAGTCTCTTCGATATGATAGTTGACGACTTTGTTCTGTGATAATGTGTTAATTGACTGTCAAAATTATACTGGTTTTGCCTTTCATGCAAGCAATATCTGTACTGGCGAATGCTGACAACATCAAAGTCAGGACGATTATGGTACCATAGACAGTTTAGTGTTTCAATGGTACCATAAACAGAAAGAATGATTCCCCTTTCTATATTATTCTATATTATGTTTATACCTAATGAAAAGAAGCCAACACAGATTTTGGTCGTTTATTGTTCTTTACAAAAACCTGTGGGTTATGTACGTCTGCAATTATTCTAATATATTTTTTACATACAATAGAAAAACTTTGGGTAATAAATGAGTGCATGTTATACTGGGATGCATGCTATATTTTCCAATTTATGGTAGCTACTTAGACTGCACAAGTGAATTCTTATCTCCAATTTATTACCTGGTCAATGGACTGAAGTCCTTCTACACTTTGTCATACGCTCATTTAGTTGTTTTCTTCCCACCTCAAAAGTGAAAACTTGGTAATGTTTATGATTCTATGAAACAAAGACCAGGATGTTTGTTACTCATTGTCTTTTCAGCATCTTCTATATTGGCTGGGGAATGAGGGAGGAAGGGAAAAGGCACACAATCTCTCCTTCTGTCTAGGGACTTAAACAAAAATTTGTATGTGTTGTATTCCTTACATGGGAAACTGGAGAAATAATTTAAGGTATCGAGAATTATAAGAGGCAGTGAATGAATCCAGTAGTGGAGCTCCACATTATTTCCCTATCCCATACCAACCTGAAAGTGTCTTCTCATAGGACATTATCTCTGGATAAGGAATCAGCTAGCACAGCCTGCTTGTGGAATGTATTAAGCTGGTAGGGTAGAATTTGTTTCTTTGGTCCTCATTATCCCTTCCCTCTCCCCAATTTGGTCAGATGAAATTGCACAATGCTGTTGATCCACAAAATGCATATGGGTTCCCCAGGGAGTGTACAGTGTAGATCATGTTCTTCAGAAAGTAAAGAACTTTGCATTTATATTGAGTGAGGTATGGGGCAAGTACCGCTACCCCCTCAATGTTTTGCTGAAGAAAGGCTATCACCCAGCCTGCCAATGAATTATCTGTTCCTAGATTTCTAATATGGGTGAATGTAGGAAAGAGAGGGCCATCAACAGGGGATTTTAATCACCTCCAACACAAAATTTATTCAAATTGCAAGGGGTTGAGTCCAAATGGGCCTTTATTTTCTCATGGTACTGGTAAAAGCCCTTATGTATCCTTTCTCCTCCATGGCCTTTGTGATCTTGGTATAGATGTCTGTGTTTGCAGGTTTGTAGTTCTGTGAGAACAGATTCCTCTCCCCACACAGCTATCAGGTCCAGGATCTCCTGCATGCTCCATGCAGGTGCTTCTGTACGACCCTGGGAATTCATAGTCAGGTCTGCTTGCCACAATGGCCTCACAGGAAATGAAATTCAAACTTTCCAAGAACTTTTCCTGTTTACCTAGAGAGCAATAGAGTTGAAAGTCTTGACCAGAGCTGTCACAGCGGGGCACTGTGGAACACCTCCTGGAGTCCAAGAATGCCAACTTTCACAGTACTGTGTCCTCATTACCACAAAGTTAGCCATTCAAGGTTGAATTTAGCATTACTCCTCATGAAAAGCAGGCATATCAAAATCAGTTTTAACAGCCCGTGTAGTCGATGGTATGGGCTTGGTGTTGTGTACTTATTCTTTAGGAATTTGACCTAATGTGGATAAGTTCTACCTAAACTCCTATTGTAGACCATGCCTTTTCTTTAGAGAGCACTTTGATAAGAACATAAGAATGGCCATACTGGGTCAGACCAAAGGTCCAGTTACCCCAGCATCCTGTGTTCCAACAGTGTCCAATGCCAGATGCCCCAGAAGGAGTGAACAGACCAGATAATCACCAAGTGATTCCTTCCTGTCATCCATTTCCAACCTTTGACAAACAAAAAAGACACTGGAATACAGACTGGCTGCAGGGAAAGATTAATTACCATACTCTCTACAAGCCTCACTAAACATTTTTGGATGTGAAAAGAACTAATACCTTGGAGAGAGGAATAGATGAAAGCAATGGTACAAATCTACTTTAGTGTGCCTGCAACATGCAGTTTCAGCCACTTGCCTCTGCTTCAGCCAAGAAATGCACAACATTTTAGATGTACATGGGCACTGTAGCACACATGCACAAAATCTGATGCTTGAGTGCATGTGCGTGTATACACACACACACACACTTGTGAAAGCACACGTGGACTTTTTAAAAACCATGAGCCACATCTTTCAAGCAAATTAAACTTCATATCCCAGTAGCCTTTAGAAGTTAGGCAACATGGTCCATTACCATGATAAAGGCATCTGAAGTAATACATGACTATCAGGATCCCATCTTCCCCCCTGCATGGGGAAAATCCATGAGGATGGTGAATCCAGCAAAAAGGCTAGAGCAGAGGATTGTGTAAGCTTCTCCATGCAACTAGTCATGAAGAGTACAAAGTTGAAACAGAACAAGTGAAGAGAAGTCCTCCTTTGGACGTGAAATATAGTCACATGAAGGCCAAATCTATGGTAAAATGGAAAACATACAACCTGTACTCAATTTTCCTTCCACAACAAAAATGTCCCTCTGTTCCGAAGTACCATTTATACAGCATAGTGTTGGATTAGCCACAATGATCACCTAGGTACATCTAGACTGTGGTGCTATTTCAGAATACCAGAGGGATAACGGGCTTGCTATTTCAACATCCCTGTAACCATCATTCCACGAGCATTAAGGGTCGCTTTGGAATAGTGGTTTATTTCAAAATTTGGTGCTGTGTAGACACAGCTGGTACATACAGCACCAAATTTCGAAATAAGCTATTTCAAAATAAGATACACAATTTGTGTAACTCAAACTGCATATCTTATTTCAAGTTACAGTGCAGTGTACATGCACCCATAGGGTACATCTACACAGGAACATTATTTCAAAAACAACTAGCATTATTTTGAAATAACTAAGTCTGCATCTACACAACACATAGTTATTTAGAAATAGTGTCGAAGTATTGTCAAGCTGGAGAACTTCTTACTCTGACTCTTGTAACCTTCATTGTACAAGGAGTAAGGGGAGTTGGCAGAAGAGTGATCTGTTTTGAAATAAGTGTTGCGTAGACACTCCCTATTATGAAATAAGTTACACAATTGACATAGCTCAATTTGCGTAGTTTATTTCGAATTAATCCCTGCTGTGTAGACGCATACTTATGGTACCCTTAGGGTGTGTGTACTCTGAAGGGCTTAACTCAAAATAAGCTACATAAATTGAGCTATGTCAATTGCATAGCTTATTTCAAAATAGCTTATTTCAAAATAAGGAGCATCTATGCAGCACATATTTTGAAATAGCACTCTTCCTCTGACTTCCATTACTGCTCATCATATATATAGTAGCCCAGTGTCTGAGAGTCTGTAACGCCGAAATGCTGGCTGTTCCCTCTGAGCGGAGCTGTTGCTGAAATTCTGGCTGTTCTCTCCGGGCGGCCCATGCTGTATGGGGAGTGCAGGGCCCAAATAGCTGCTTGCGCCTCTTGCTCCCCTGCAGTGGCCCAGCTGAGCGGTGCTGAAGTCAGCCGAGCGCCACAGCAGAAGGGGGAGGGGGCGGGGCGGTGACGTGCATGTCCAGAGGGTGGGGCCTGGCCATGTATGTCACCTCCTCGCCCCCCTTTGCCTCCTGCCGAGGCGCTCGGCTGACTTCTGCACCGCTCAGCCAGGTCGCCACGAGGAAGCCCAAACGGCTGCTTGCTGCCCTACAGTGGCTTGGCTGAGTGGCACAGAAGTCAGCTGAGCGCCATGGCGGGAGGCAAAGGGGGGGGGGGGCAGTGACGTGCGGTGTGACAGCGGCTCCAGGCCCCTCTCTCTGGCCGTGAACGTCACTGGCCCCCTTTGCCTCTTGCCGTGGCACTCGGCTGACTTCTGCACCGCTCACTAGGCCGCCGCATGGGAGCAAGTGGTGCAAGCGACCATTTGGACTGTGCGGTCCCCCGAGTGAGAGGCAGGAGGGGGAGGAGAGCTAAGGGGGAGGTAGTAGGAGGAGGAGAGGAGAGAGAGAGAGAGATGGAGATGGAGATGGAGATGGAGCGAGAGACTGGAGGCTCAGGAGAGAAAACAAACATGGAGGAGAAACCTGAAAATCACATCTTATGACGGGCTAATTGACTAGTACAATAAGGGTTACAGGAGTCAGAGTAAGAAGTCCACCAGCCTGACAATATTTTGACACTATTTCTAAATAATAGCCTTCTGTGCTAGATGCGGGCTTAGTTATTTTGGAATCACCCTAGTTATTTCAAAGTAGTGTTGCAGTGTATATTGTATCCTTAAATGTATACTCCTTTAGCATCTTACCCCCAAAGTGTCACATGTATCTAAAATGCTAAAGCATGGGATTAAGACTTTTCATAGGATTGTCACCTCTAGTAAGTAACTTCCAGACACTAATCTAATTTATCTTATTATATACAGCATCTAGCTTCCAAAATATTGTGATAATCTACACTGAACTCTTGTACAGTACTTTTGTTCTGGTGGCCATAATAACTTTAAGTTGTGTTTTACTGACTTATTATTTTCACTATGTCATGTCTGTGTTACTTCATTTCTTTCACATATCAGCTTGAAAGTTAAGACACTTATTAAAGTACTTAAGATATATTCATATGGGAAGATGCTTAGGGAGTACTGTATTAAATTATATCTTCCTCCAAAGCAAGGAAAGATCATATTCAGATGGTTTCTCTGAAAAACTATTTAGAACCTAGTGGTCTTTTAAACAAATGATATAGAAAAAAGGATTTTGTGCTTTGTCACTGCAGAGTCACTGCCAAACCCTCAGTTAACCATATCCTGAATATGATGGTATATGAAAAAATGAAGAAGCCAAACACATGTCAATTTCTATTTAAATCAAGACCAAAATATGATTATCAAAGTGGAGTGGGAAAGCATCTGTGTTTTGGGGAAGATGGATCAGATCCTCAGCTGATGTAAATAGATCAGTGCCTTCAATGGAGTCATACTGATTTACACCATCTGAGGATCTGACCTGATATTTTCATACTGTTCAAAGTCTTTTGCAATTAGAGGCAGTAAAAATAATCATAAAATGAGAACACAAACTATTGAATCAGCATGTTTGATCAATACTCTATTAGTTGTTTTTCATTAGCAGGCAACAGTGTCTTTATTTCTCTCTCTTTCTCTGCTGACTCAGCTCAGTTTTTGCATCTTTCCACTTTCCACTATTCCAAGAATTGTGCTTAGCATACTTCAACTTGTACTCCTAAGTACAAAAGGACAATGGGAAGAGGAGGGCACAAAGATTTTGTGAGAAACAATACAACTGCTCAGGTACCAGTAAGGTTGCCCAAACAAAATTGCCTGCCACACTACTTCCAGCAGAGAGAGACATTAGTACCCTTTTCATACATACCATAGCTTAACAAAGATTCAATAGCCTTGGTAATCCAAGAAAGAAGACACTTCAGGTGGGATTTTCTAAGGCGTCAAAGGGAATTGGTCACCCAATTCAAATACGATTTAGGTACATAGCTCCCTTAGAAAAAAACAACCACCTTAAAACTTCAATAGAGCTACACTCCAGCTAAAGCTCTCTCCCCCTCACCCTTTTTTAAATCCTGGTTTGCTATCACCTGATAATCACACTGGCTATGTCTACACTGCACAGTTATTTTGGAATAAGCTTTTCCGGAATAGCTTCTTTCAAAACAGCATGTCTACACTGCAGGGAAGCCTCAAAATTAATATTAATCTGAGGCAGGCTTCCCTAATGTAGACCTGCTATCTCAGTTTAGAGCCCCAGAAGGAATAACTTAGAATGGCCCTGGTGAGAGTCTATTTCAAAATAGAAGAAGTGGAGCATCTACTCAGCCCCTAGTCCAAAATAACTATTTCGGAATAAGCTTTATTCTTCGTAGAATGAGGTTTACAGAAGTTGAAAAAAGCTGTTCATTATTTCAAAATTATTTTGAAATAATGGAATTGCTGTGTAGAGGCCTGCATACTTATTTCACAATACCAGTCATTATTCCGAAATAACTTTGCTGTGTAGACACCCACACAGACATGCACAGTTCTCAAGTAGAAGTACAGTAATGCAGAGCAACTGCTGAAGTTAAGGCTGAGAACACTGCAACAGTGGTGGGAGTATTTAATAAGATAGATAAAAGCATGAGAATCCACAGGCAGCTCCTTCAATAACTGTAATATAGCTGACTTTTTTCTCTATTGTGTATTTCTCTTGATTTTAATTCCACTGATTTTTTTTCTTGTCAGACAGCTAAATGTATTATATTGACTTGCTTAGCCATCCATAAAACAAAACCATTTCCTCGAAATACTATTTATGTCAATAAGCTATATCCCATGGATGTTTCATATTAGAATTTCAGTATTGTTCATCTCACTGTGCTTAAGTGTAATGAAGTGTGTGATTTCCCTGGAACCATCCACTGAGCCTAAAGGTGTAGATCTATTTCATATGGTCCACCTCTGTCATAGCAATGTTCAACAGCATAGTTATTGGAGCCAAAAAATGTGGAGCCAGAAAAGATACAGTATGGATATATTTGTAACCCTTTGAGCATTTTTTGTCCCATGCAATCTGTTCACATCAATGCTGAAGCTGTTTACAAGGCAGCACCTGTTCGAACATAATCTTAACATCCCATTTACTCATAGCAATCCCCATAAGTTATCATCCAAAACTATTTAACAAAAATGAATGGCTTGCACAATCTCCTTAATTTATATCTATTGGGAATAAAGCTAATTAGTTTCTAAACTTGAGTTTTCCTGTTTTCTATAGTAATCACTAGTTGACTAGAACCAAGGGAAGTGGTATAGCCTTTGTGGTTTTCTCCCTAACTTTGATTGATAAAAATCTATATTTTTCTTTACAAGGAGATATCAATATGTGGGCACATGGACTTCAAGTAAGACACTGAAGGATGAAAACCACTAGAGACCTACAAATTGATGACATCTCATTAATAATGCACTTAGTATATCCAGTTTTTTCACTTATTTATTTAATCCTAGGTTATGGAGACTTCCTAAAATAAAAAACCCCAAAGGCTTGATAATATGGTTTATAACCATGAACTTCTATTATTTTGCACTACATGAGCATTCACACAATACTCACTAATCTCCCAAAGTCCTTGACTAGCATGCAGTGAGCTCATCGTAAAAACTTTGTTGTTTCATAGAGCTGGCCATGAATCAGGAATTGCTAACCTCAGGAACTTCCCCCTGCAGTAACAGAAAAAGAGACAGACCCATTCTTTGGCACTCTAAAATCCACAGCATTGACATTTTTCAGATTCTCCATAGAGGGAGCTGCCATAGTTCAGGACAACTGAACCTCGGTCCCTCAAGAGAACTCACTCTAGATTCCCGAACCACTATATTTCTTGACTAGGGAACAGCATTCCGCTCTCTCCTGTTCAGGGTTTCCCAAAGCTGTACAATTCCCTGTGTATATTCAGATGTCTCTAGCAAGCCAAACTGACCAAACAGATCAGGGTCTGTGTTTGTCTCTCTCTAAAGTTTATGACCCTCTGTAATTACTAGCCATTGCAAATTACCACACAGCTTTTTCTAGCCAAGCAACATTATTAATTAAGTGAAAGCCTCACAGAGAACATTAAAAATGAGCCTGTATACATACAGGCAGTCCCTGGGTTACGTACAAGATAGGGACTATAGGTTTGTTCTTAAGTTGAATTTGTATGTAAGTCGGAACTGGCTCCAGATTCAGCTGCTGCCACTGAAACTGACCAGGGGCTGACTACAGGAAGCTGGAGGCAGAGTTGCTCTGCCCCCAGCTTCCTGGAATCAGCCTGATCAGTTTCAACAGCTGGGATCAGAACAGCTGGAGCCTGGGACAGAACAGCTGGGGCACTGCCCGGTAGGTTCCCACAGGACCAACCTGGCAGCACCCCAGCTGCTCTACCCAAGGCATCCCACAACAAAAGCCTGGTCTGCTGGGGGGGGGGGGGGGCGCACTAGCTGCACTCCCTCCTCCCCCAACAGACCAGGGAGACCCGAGCAAAGCCGCTCAGGCGGCGGGGGTCCCGCTGCCTGGGCGGTTTGCTCCCGGGCAAACGAGCAAAGCCGCCCAGGCGGCGACTTTGCTCGGGTGTCCCTGGTCTGCTGGGGGGGGGGGGGTCCAGCGGCTTTGCTGGACCCCCCCCAGCAGACCAGGGAGACCGGGAGAAGCTTTTCTTGCCCAGTAGGACACAGGTGGCAACCCGCCGCCCGTGAGCTCCGGGGCGAGAAAAGCCCCGTTCGTAAGTGCGGATCCGACATAAGTCGGATCCGCGTAAGTCGGGGACTGCCTGTACTAATAAGGTTATCAGAGAGAGTTATCAGAGATCACATGCTAACTCCATCCAGGGCTCCAGTGGACGTCATTGCTTTAGAATCCACAAAGGAGTTTTTCTGTAGCAATAAGTTCATAATAGCCCCAGCTTAGAACTAGTACAACCATGAATAGTTCAGTCTTTCCTTTACACAACTTGGGCCTTTGAGCTCGGCCTTGTGTAGCAGATGGTAAGCAGATAATGGATCACTGGCCAGGGCAAAGCTTCAAAAAGCTGGGGGTGCTTGAAGATGGAGAATTTATGTTCTTTAGCCCCTACAGAATTCCCAACCAAAGCATTTGACATAGTTTGTCCAAAATGACCATTCATTTTTGGCACATTGTACAACACAGTCCCCAGATGTTTATAACACTTCCCATGTATTGCATTATATTTTCCCCAGAAATAGATTACACACAATCTCAGCCTACAGTAAAACATAACCTTTGTATTTAATACAATGGAATGCAAAGAAACTTACACGTTATTTTAAAAAGATTTCTTGTGGATACAGAAGGAAATTAGCATATCTGTCACTAAGACATTTGGTTGGATTTGGACTCTGCGGGCATGTACAATCACTCATAGGCCAGTCTCTTTCTCATGCAGACTACTCCTCCCCTAGAGAATGTATTACTCAATAGACACAAGTTAATGTTGTTTTGAAGCACTGACATATGTCTTTTCCACCCCATACCCCAACTCAAATGGGTCTTAATTTGGTCCTATGGACATACATTCAAATGACAAATTTTATATTTTGGTCTTTCAGGTCAGGCTTATGAACATTATTTGTGCATAAATATCTAGAGTGCAAACTAAGTTGCTATTATACATTCCAAAAATACCATTTAATTCAACAGTGGGATTCCTTTTGACTAGTTGTAAATATGTTAAATAGCCTTACTTCTGCATCCAGAATCAACAGCATTGACTTTAGAGCTTTTTGCGCTGCTATGGTTACTTCCAGGCTGCAGATGGTTTTTGCAAGATTGTATCAATACAGCAATAATGTCACATTTTACATAAGAAAGACTATTACTCCCTCTGTTACAGGTGTCCAGATAGTGCAATCCAGAGACGGGAATTATTCTCCTGATAAGCATGAAAGAATCTTTTTCACTATCATCCCATTTAAGTATGAAAGCCCCGCTAAACATATCAAAACTTAAATAGCATGTGAATTACAATGAATTCTCTATATAAATGCAATAAGTATGTACCCTACTGTGTTGCTCATGGATTCTCAAAATGGGTCGGGGAGGTTTTAGAGAGAAAAAAAGTGGGATTCTGTGCATGAGGACAGTTTTGTTCAGCTGTCTTCAGTTGATGCACGTATTGAAGCAGATACAGTCTATCAACTGAATTTAGTGACCTTAATAGTCAAAAGCCACACTGGTATTTATGCGGTGTCATGATTTAAGCAGCCTGTTGGCTTTTCTATGTTGGGCAAGTTAGACCCCATAAAATGCTTTAGAAAGGAAAGGCTAGTTTCTGAGGAATGAAACAAAAAGTCTCAAAAAGAGCTGAAATCTGCTGAAATTTACAGATTTTGTTCTCACATAGTCATACAGTACCTGACCAAAGAGATCTGTTGCTAAGCAACATCTTTCTCCTTTCCCCCCTTGTTTGCTTGTGAAGCCAAACAAAGGACCACTGAAGAAGTGTCCTTGCCAAACAGCATTACTAGTTATGAGCCAGCATCTCAAGGAATCATAACGTGACTCCGCTCCCCCTGCACAGAACTTGTGTTTGGGCTTTATGTGGGTGGGGTGCAGAAAGAGGTGCAATCTGAACACTCCCTTTGCTTTGAACAGGGGGGAAAGAGTAAAATTTCCTTTTGTTGTTGTTGTGAAAGAGAAAAGAAATATGTTTTACCTGAGATAGTTTTGTCAAATCTACTAGAGGTAAATCTTTAGTGGCAACCTCCAAATTTCCAAATCTGATTTGTGTGTGTCCCTCTCTGCATTTAATGAGTGTCACAAGGGAAGCAAAGATAAAGGTCAAATCTGACAGTTTTTTGTTTCACAGTTTTCTGAGCTGGATTTAATCCACATGAACAGCAGGAGCTGCTTTAACAAGGAGGAGACCTTGGCATGAGGACGGCTCAGTAAGATGGACACCAAAAAAGTAAAAGTCTCGGAAGAGTAGCCATGTTTGTCTGTAACTTTAAAAACAATGAGAAGTCCTGTGACACCTTAGAGCACTGTTTCTTAAACTTTTTAAAACTGAGGAATACTGAACAACAATATTTTTTATGGGGAACAACAAGAATTTTTTTTGTAGAGAAAAAAACAAAAACCAAAAACACAGCCCCCAAAAACCAACCACAGGACCCGGGGGTTGGAATGCGCCATGACCCCCTTCCTCCCCAGGAAGACTGCCCTAATAAGAGTCTGGTACATGGAGCTGAAAATGTAGGCCACAAAAAAGTAATAATAATAATAAACAAATGCTAAATAATGTCATGTGTCTTGCCAGGAGGTAGGGTAGAGGAGGGGTTTTAGGGCAGGGTGTCTGACAAGGAGGGAGGGTAGAGGAGGGGACTTGGGGCAGGGTGTCTGGCCAGGAGGGAGGGTATATATAGGAGGGGACTTGAGGCAGAGTGTCAGAGCAAGCTGGGAATGTGGGGTCTTGTCAGGGAGAGGGGAGTGAGGGGGATTTGGGTGTGGGGTCTAGGCATGAGGGGGCACCCTGCTGCAGCAGGAAAAGCCTTCAGGGAGCATGCTCTTGTTCCTCAGGGGAGGGTGGAGAGATCAGTGTCCCCCCCCCCCCCCCCCCGCCCATGCAGCGGGGAACTCAGAGCAGCTGCAGCACCAGGCCAGGTTTTCTGCTGGCAGGGCGGGGGAAGGGGTAGAAACTCTGACCATCCCTGCCAGATTAAACTCTGCCACTTCCCGAGCAGGCTGGGGAGGGGCACAAGGGAGAGAGAGCAGCAGCTCATGGGGGACAGCAGAGCCCAAGCAATCCCCAAGGGGGAGGCAGTGACAGAGCCTGAGACGGATTCCCCTCAGGTGACAGTTTGAAATCACCAAGGTCCGGGAGCAGTTCCTCATCTCCGGTCACCCTTTCCCCTCCTAGCAGCAGTGGCTGCTGTAAAAGCTGCCACCTGTACACATGGAGGAGGAGGAGGCTGTGCAGCACCGGAGGCCGCATGCAGTAGCAGGAGCTGCCTACAGGCTCTGCAGGGGGTGGGGGAGCATATTTTTTCAGGGAACCCTGAGTTCCACTTCGCGGAATCCCAGGGTTCCGCGGAGCACCATTTGGGAAACATTGCCCAAGGGGAAAAGTTGTTGAGCAAAAAAAAGAGGCTTGCCCCTTTAAGGGCAGCCATTTTGAATTCCGCTCTCAGCAGCACACCTCTGATTGCCTCGCGGCACACTGGTGTGTCACGGAACACACTTTAAGAAACGCTGTCTTAGAGACTAACAAATATATTAGATCATGATCTTTCATGAGAAAAATCAACTCATCTGGGGAAGTGGGTTTTACCCACAAAAGTCCATGATCTTATATATTTGTTAGTCTTTAACGTGCCACAGGACTGATCGTTGTTTTTTAAGTTATCAAAAAATAAAGCTAAAGAGGCATGAATGCAAGATGTGATCACAGTATCTTAAAGCCATATCATGCTTTGGATCAAGTCCCAATGGCATTCAATTCCTATTGATGCAACATATCCAGGGTGTGACTGAGCCGATTAAAATTAGAAAAGAAAAAGACATATTACGTTAACTTGTTCGATTCTTTCATTGTTCTCTGAGGTATATTCTTGGGTGCCGTGTCCAGTCTAGTTTTAATTACTCAAGCTTCAGCCACCTCTTTGGTGAAACAATTCCATAATTTTAGCTTAGTGATAGGCAACTGCAGCCACACACCATGACTCATCGGGGTAAGCCATTGGCAGGCAGACAGACAAATCTTGCATCCACAGTTACAGTCACCTGCAGCCCCCAATGGCCGGGAACACTGAACAGCAGCCAATGGGAGCTGTGAGTGGCCATACTTGTGGCTGCAAAGTATATGATTGGCCTGGTGGCCCACCAGAGGCTTACTCTAATGTGCTGTAGCTCACCCACCACTGGTCTAAGACTTCACTGTTAAGAAAAATAAAAGCTCTGATGGAACATCAATGAGGAGGGCTAATAGGGTGCGAAGGGGAAAATATATATTCTCTTCTGCTATTGTAGAAAAGCCTTAAAGATTACCAGCCACTTAGGGTACCTCTATTCTGGGGATATTTGTAAAGATGAAACTGTATTGATATATCTCCCTTTTAATCCAACATGGCAGATCTGCTCTTTGGGTTCATCCCAGTATAAATATTTCCATTAAAGACAGGCCACTAAGCTTCAAGGTGTTGTTACTCAAGGTTAATATGAGATCAGCCATACAACTTGCATTTTTAAATGAATAATATTAGCAGGGAGAAGAATGGGAGATGGTACACATATGGAAACATCTGTTCTAAGAAGTCACAGAAACAGGGTAAAAGGCATGAGAAGCCAGAGAGAAAGTGCTCAGATTTGGATAATAGGTAGATGAGGAAAATGCACCCATATATAATATAATAGCTATTCTTCCCTTCCTAGCTAAAAAGCCAACTCTTCAAGTCAAAGATAGTTAAGCAGGACAAATAATTAAAAATCATTGAGCCAAAATGTATTATTAATTATTATTATCATCATCATCAATCATCATCATCATCATCATCAACAGGAGAACACCTACCATTAGCCCCGAGTTAAATTTAACTACCTATAAAACTTGCCTGTTTTAAAAACAAACCAAAAAAAGTTCTTGCAACTTAACCACACTTGCAGGACTCGGGGAATTAGACTTGGATTAGGGTGTATCTTCACTGCAGATCTTAACTTGAAATAAGCTACGCAAATTGAGCTACGTCAATTACAAATCTTATTTCGAAATAGGAAGCTTCTACACAGTACTTATTTAGAGACAGAGCATTCTTTCTTCAACTTCCCTTATTTCTTATATAATGAGTGTTACAGGAGTCGAAGTAAAAAGTCCTCCAGCTTGACAGTATTTTGGCACTTTTTGAAATAACTGCCTGCTGTGTAGATGTTGACTAAGTTTTTTGAAAATAGCACTAGTTATTTTGAACTATACCTAGTACTATTCTGAAGAAAAAAAAATCTTAGTCTGTGTCTACACAGCAGACAGTTATTTTGAAATAGTATTGCAGTGTAGACGTACCCTTAGGGAAAGTCTTTCCTTTTTGAGTCTTTAAAAGAAAGGGCTGTAATTCCCTCTTAAGCAATCTCTCACACATTTCCTATTTTTTGTATTGGCAGTGAGATGTGGGAATATTATGGTGTAGATGCTTAAATATTCAACCACTTAAATAAAATCCATAATTATAGTAGGGGTTATTTAATTGCATTTTACACAAAACCCAAATTGTTATTTCTATTTATTTTAGTTAAAAATTAAACTTAAGTTTACCTGCCTGGCAAATTCAAACACAACCAAAATTACAGATGTGCAAATATAACTTGATATCACTGAATGAACTGGCAAGTCACAACAGGTTTTCATTTACTTTAGCTGGTCTGTGCAGCAGTAACTTTATAAGCAGTAGCTAAAGGTGAGCATAGAGAAAGATAAGAAAATAAACATGCTTAGAAAAAGAATCTAATCTGCATAAAACATACGAAAGCAAACACTTTCTGAAAACTACATGGTAGAGAAGATTGGATGAAGAGCACTCTCCTAATAAGTATATCATAATCACAAGTCCCAGTTTATTGGATGTTACTATAGAGGAGGGTTAAATTTACTGATGCAGAATTAGAATTTGTATTGGTTGAATTGTTCGCTATATCCTAAGGAATTTGAGGAATGTAGTACTTTTATTTAGTGCTTTTTCTTTGCTCACAAGTATGATATGGAATTATTCATTATTTCTCAACTTATATTTAGTGTAAAAAAAAAAAGTTTTGTCCAGTGGCTTGTCTGCTCACTGTGAACATTTTCTGTTCATGCCCTGCAATTGGTTCCACAAGATTCATAATATTGGGTCTGTTTTGTGACTGAATGACCTAATCTTCAGAAATAGCACGAAGTTTTTCTGAGACTTATCTGTGACTTAGTCATGATTTTAGCATTTTTTGGATCACTATCTACAATTAGTCAATGATTTCTTGCTATAAAGATGACAGAAGAACATATATTTGGAGCAAACCTTCTCACATGGGCCTGGTCTACACTATAGCAGAAGATGAAAATAAGATACACAACTTTAGCTATGTAAATTGTGTAGCTGGTGTTAAGGTATCCATTTTTGTACCATCCACACAGCAGGAGACTTAAGGTAACAAAGGCTCAAAATGGCTTCCCTTACTCCCTGTGAAGAGCAGGAGGACCAGAGCTGCCGGGGTCACTCTTTGAGTTCAATTTACTGGGAAGATCAACTGGGGCAGCGCCAATCTTCTGCATAGACATGCCCATGTTTATTTATGCTGTTATACAGAACACTGTTTACCTGTGTATTCTCGAACAAATGGAACGAGGTGATAAATCCAACACTGCAAATAATATTGAATTATATACAAAAACTTTCAAAATTTCCTCTTCTGTTTGCCCAGCATTTTACAAGATACTTAGCTACTTGAGCCAAATAAATGCCAAGATTGAATACAAGTTATGAACTGGTGGAATGGCTCAGCAGAAAAAAAAATGACAAAAGGAAAATATTTTCATCAAGTAGCATTTCCTGGTTAAGAAAACAACTCTTAAACCAAAGGGAATTTACTCAATTAAGATAGCAAAATAAATTAAGAAACAGGAAGAAAATGCAGACAGTACCATAGCCAGGTGCTCCTATGTCCATGGAGGTAAGACTACTTTTCCAAAGGCACTCTCTTCCATCTTTCCCCCAGGCAGTCAGTTTGTAGTACATCCTGTGAAGTTCCATGCAAGGCTAAAGTTAAACTCTGGTTTACATGGAACTAGACAGAGGCCTTGAACATGCTCATGCATGCCTTATCTTAACCTCCATTACAAACAACAGGAAAGGTGATATTACTATAGAGATTTGCGATTAAAAATAATAGAGTAGTGGATTACATGGCAAGATTGTTTAATCATACATTATTGAAGTCATATTTCCAAAGGAATCCACCATTATAAATAATTAGCAACCAGTTTGTTAGTTATCCATCCTGAGGCAAAGTTGAGAATGGTTGACAGTCTAATAAGTAGCTGGTCACCAGAGTACTGGTTGCTTTCAGAGGTATTCTTATGAAGACATAACAAATGGTTGACAATCTGGGTAGTTCCTTCATTTCCAAAACATTGGGTAAATAGCATGAGGTGGTGCAGCCATTAAGAGCCAGCTGTGATAAAAAATTAGCTATTTATGTTTGTTAGTAGTTAGTGGCTAATTTTCCACCACTCCAAGCATAGAATATTTTTCATTTGAGAAATCAGTAATATGTGCTGTAGCTTCACATACCCTGCTGCTGTGCCACACTTTGTTCAGTTCCAATTTTATTAGGGTTTCATTTTTAGAGCAAACACTATTGACTGTGTGTAGTGTGCAGAATGTTTGAAACCCCATGAAAGACCCCTAGTCAGGTTGCAGCCTTCTCTATTCTTGTAAGATGTAGAGAAAGGAGCAATAATGCATTGTAACACAGCACCTGCCATTTTAATACAGACCCACAAATACTGAGAAAAATGCATGCATGTTTGAGTCCACAAATGTATTTGTCAATTTTATTTTGAAACCATTGTTCCTGCATCTGAATGGAGTCAGCTTTCAGCTGATTGAAAACATGTTCCAATAGGTGAAGGGCATCATAGTCCTTGTGAAGAATTAGTGCATTTTTGAAGTCCTGAGACAAAATAGCCCATTGTAATCTCCATAAAAAGATTAAGACATAGTAGTATAATAAATTTCAAAAAAGTAAAAAACATATTACCATACAAGTTAATCAACATGATGAGCATTTCTAGGTTTTACAATACTCTTTCATCTGTGTGACTATAACAACAACCATGGGCCAAATCATTCCCTGGTCCAACTCCAATTATTTCATTAGATTTAATGGGCTGAATTCATCCCAGGTGCATAATATAGTATGCTTACAAAGTCAATGGCTGTTTTATAGATCTTTTGTCAGCTGGAATGTTAAAGAAACAGTCAAGGAAATACATACAAAGTATAAGTCCCTAGAGCTAACCTAGCTGCCACACAGAGAACAATGTAAGTTTAATAAATTCGGGTAAACAGATTCTCAAATCATGCATCGAGATATAAAACAAACAAATAAACCAAGTTTTGTCTTGACAATCTTCATGATCTTTTCCCATATGCTTTCCAGAAACATGTACGTCAGTTTTGGCTTGTTTTGTTTCTGTTTCTCGGGAAAAAAAAAGAGAAAGTATTCCAGCTGCTTTTGCAAATATATTATATATATTTATATGCCCTGTGGTACAATGTAAAGTTGCAGGAATATCTGAATCCCCAGAGACTTACTCATCTCTCTTCCTATTTACTGACGAGATCTTACGAAAAAACTTCTTCCGAAAGAGTATTCCCACACAAAAGCACATTGAAAAAGCAATCTGCTTTTTTGAAAGATAGCATCCACACTGAATGGACGTTATCTCGCATGTAAGCTGTGATTACTATGAACAGAGTGGCCACCAGGGCACTTGTGCTTTTTTCTCTTTCCTCTTCTTTCAAAAGAACTTCCTCTTCCCCATCCACACACTCCTTTTTCCAAAAGAGCTCTCTCGTAAAAAGGCTTCTTCCTTGTAGAAAGAAGATTACCAATACTGGAAAAAAATCTCTGTACTTTTGATTTACTTTCAGAAGAATGCAATTGCAGTGTGGAGATAACTCAGGTTTTGTTGGAAAAAGGGCCATTTGTCTGACAAAACTCTGTAGTGTAGACATATCCCTAGTAAAACAGATTTTCTTCCTAATATCCAACATAGATCTCCCTCCCCTACTGCAACTTGAGACCATTTCTCCTTGTTCTGTTATCTGTCCAAATGAAAAAATAAATAAATAAAACAAGAAGTGAGGAATAGAACCCAGGAGTCCTGGTTTCCCTCCCCCTGCTCTAAACACTAGCCTCCAATTCCCCTTCTTAAAAATGCCAAACGCTTCTTACCCTCAGTCTCAAAAATGTGCTCATTATTTCCAGTCTAAATTTTTTGAGTTTCAATTTCTGGCTACTGAAACTTATGGTATGTTTATCTGCTTCACTAAGTTACCATTATCAATTATTTCCTCCAATTAGATAATTACAGACTGTAATTAAGTCACCCCTTTGCCTCTTTTTTAGCTAAATAAATTAAGCTGAGCGTCTCGCTATGAGGTATGATTTCTAATACTTTAATTATTCTCATGGTTCTCCTCTGAGCCCTCTCCACAGGGCTCTCCCTACTGATAGGCAAAACACGTAGCTGCATAGGGCACCACAAAATTTGGAGCACCAAATTGCCCCACAGTTCATGGTGTCCTATGCAGCTACATGCTGACTATGGGCTCCAACTGCCCCCATTCTTAGCCCTCCACTGTCTCTCCAGCTCAGCACTGGTCTAGCCAGCACCAGCCCTATCCCTCAGCTGCACCCCAGGTTCTGTATAAGTTTTACTGCCACTGCTCCATTCCCCGTCCACCTGCCCAGGCTCAGTGCCCAGTCCCTAGTCGGACGCAAGTAGCCGTCGTGTGCTGGAGTACTGAGCAGGGCACAGTTGCACTGCAGGCAGCTAGAGAGAAGTGGTGCTTCCCCCTTCAAAGCGCCACTTGTCTCCAGCTGGCTGCATGGCTCCTCCAGCCTGTGCCTCCCTCCTGGCCCTGCTTCAGGAGGCCAACTCTCCCGGATTGGATGTCACTACAGTAAATGGCTTCGAGTCCAGGAAAGCTGGCAACCGCATCCCCCACAACTTCAGCCCTCCTGAGAAGTGAGGGGTACTGGTGCTGGGCTGCAGAGGGTACCAGCACTGGTAAGGATGACTCTGCTTCTCTAATTTAACATCCTTCGTGAATTGCAGGCTCCAGGACTGGGCACAGGAGTCGTCGCACCAGTACCAAATATAAAAGAAAAATAACTTGTTTACTCCTACTCAGGTTCCTCTGATTGTACATCCCAGGATTGCATTCGCTCCTTTGGCTAATTAGGAGCTCCTCTGAGGTTGATAATCTACCCCTTCTTCAAATCTTTGGGAGTCCTCTAAGCATGGGCTGTGTACTTTGCTCCCAGATGCACGCGCGCACGCGCGCACGCACACACACACACACACACACACACACACACACACACCTTTATAAAAAACACACATTTGTTGCTTGCATCCAGTTTACCAGCCCATCTATATCACTTTGAATCAATAACCCATCCTCTTGATTATTTATCACTCCCCAGATTTGTCATCTTCAAATTTTAATCATTGATGATTTTCTGATTTGTTCCAGAGCACTGATAAAAATGTTAAAGGGCATAGGAACAAAAACCAGCCTCTGCAGGACCACACTGGAAACAAAACTTCTCAATGACAACTCCCCATTTACAGTTATATATTGACACCCATTAGTTAGCCAGCATTTATTCTTTTATATCAATTTTAGAGAGGGATGGGTGAGAGAATCTCTTTTATTGGACCAAATTCTCTTGGAGAAAGATCTTTCATAGAATCATAGAATCATAGAATAATAGGACTGGAAGGGACCTCGAGAGGTCATCGAGTCCAGCCCCCCACCCTCAAGGCAGGACCACGCTCCGTCTACACCATCCCTGACAGATGTCTATCTAACCTGTTCTTAAATATCTCCAGAGAGGGAGATTCCACCACCTCCCTTGGCAATTTATTCCAATATTTGACCACTCTGACAGTTAGGAATTTTTTCCTAATGTCCAATCTAAACCTCCCTTGCTGCACTTTAAGCCCATTACTCCTTGTCCTGTCCTCAGAAACCAAGAGGAACAAATTTTCTCTTTCCTCCTTGTGACACCCTTTTAGATATTTGAAAACCGCTATCATGTCCCCCCTTAATCTTCTTTTTTCCAAACTAAACAAGCCCAGTTCATGAAGCCTGGCTTCATAGGTCATGTTCTCTAAACCTTTAATCATTCTTGTTGCTCTTCTCTGTACCCTTTCCAATCTCTCCACATCTTTCTTGAAATGTGGCGCCCAGAACTGGACACAGTACTCCAGCTGAGGCCTAACTAGTGCAGAGTAGAGCGGCAGAATGACTTCACGAGTTTTGCTTACAACACACCTGTTGATACAACCTAAAATCATATTTGCTTTTTTTGCAACAGCATCACACTGTTGACTCATATTCAACTTGTGGTCCACTATGACCCCTAGATCCCTTTCCGCCATGCTCCTTCCTAGACAGTTGCTTCCCATCTTGTATGTATGGAACTGATTGTTCCTTCCTAAGTGGAGCACTTTGCATTTCTCTTTATTAAACCTCATCCTGTTTACCTCTGACCATTTCTCTAACTTGCTAAGGTCATTTTGAATTATGTCCCTATCCTCCAAAGAAGTCGCAACCCCACCCAGTTTGGTATCATCTGTAAACTTAAGTTTCCACAGAGCTTTTCCTCATGTCTGGACAATATATTCAGTGTCACAGCTAAATACCATATGAAACAGATTGTCTATCATAAGTAGTTAACTTATATTTCAAGGGACTATTCAAGGTGAAGTGTTCTGTATAAGTTTGAAAGATTATCCCTCTCACCAACAAAAGTAGGTCCAACAAAAGGTTCATCCTCACCATTTTTCCATCTCTAATATCCTGAGACCAACAAATCAACACCACACTCCACTGCACATAATACATGTTAATTTTATAACTTATCTTTTAATCAAAATGTCATGTGTAATTCAATATATTCAAAATAATTCAATAAGAGGCTTTCAAATTCATGAATCCCTCACCTTCCACCTCCCTGATAGTTGACAGGAAAACTTACAACATTTGTTAAGTAGACTTCATTTTGAAGAGTGCACCCTGTTCTAATAGGCTTTGTCATTATATCTCACTGGTTAAAATAAATCAATATCAGATGGGCACATCAACCATTGGGCTAAATTAAGGGAAGCTGAAAATTTACACTCCCTTTATGCTGACTGAGTGAATGAAGGGACTTTAGTGTAAATGAGAATCAGGTCCTACATGTCAAGGATTAAATCTTGCAAGGTTGTTTTATTTCTGTCTCCTTACCAGCTACAAAGAAAAATCTTTTCCCATCTCTCTTGCAGACACCAGTTCTCAAATTCTCCTACCATATGTGCTGGGAACTTTTTTTTTTTAATTTTACATAATCATCCAGGATCACTGAGGGAAATCTGCCATCTGCCTAACCCTTTGCTATGTATCCTGCTGCTTCACTTTGAAGGGATTGGCTTCATTCTGGTACACTTTTACAATTCCACCCTTGGAAGCTTTGAAGGGGTTACTTCTACCACCTTCGGATGCCGCTGCATAAAACCATGTTAGAATTCTTTAAAGTTTAATATTTTTAGGTCATGAATACTGGCCTAAGGTTCATATTCCCAGTACAACTGTATTTTTTCCAGCGAGGTGGAACAGACAATGGTCAACAAAGGTATCAAAATAAACATAAATGTAAGTGAAAAGGAGTTTTCACAAAAACAGCACTAGTCTCAGGAAAAAAAAAAGATATACATAGACATAGATCGGAATATCTTTAGGGCATGAAGTGCGAAATCCATTAGCTGGATGTGTAAAGAGCATTAGCATAATATTAAAGTCTTTATTTTCGATTAAAATTAATAATGGAGCCTGCAAATTGAGAGAATCCATTGTTTAGTTCCTAGCCTCGAGAACTGAAGCTTCAAGGAAGGTTTCCAGTGTCTTTGAACTTTATGCTGGAGCACTGCAGCCACATGTTAGAGTATCTAAACTTCCTAATTCTCCTTCCCTGCTCCCCTCCCCCTCTGCTCCCCAGTACTTCAAGTGTAGAGATACAAGGGAGAAGAGGGGAAGGGGAGCAGGGAAGGAGAATTAGGAAGTTTAGATACTCTAACATGTGGCTGCAGTGCTCCAATTAATCCTAGTGGATAGTCAGACTTGAAATCTGTTGCAGAATCCATTCATCTGGGATTTGGGAAAAGTGCCCATTTACTGATACAAACGGTCCATATTTGGAATTTGGAAAAACACCCCCAGCCTGAGGTTTTTTAACTCTGCTCAGAAAAATGTGCCCACCTCCTGTAACTCCACAGGAAATGCTAAATGTGTGGTAGAAATCTTGGGTTAGATCTTCAGTGTGGTTGGGATACCATAGAAGTACTTAATTCATATTTTAGGCTGGTTTTAAGGCCAGCCACATGCTTCACACCCCTTAATTTCTGGCTGCGCACAGTATCATGGGACTATTCCTGCAGTTAGGGATTGTCAGGACATGGAAGGCTCCCTTCCACTCATCCTCTCTCCCAGGAAACTCTCCTCCTGAGCAAGCTCTAGGCTACTTAGGATTTTCTCCATGCTGGATGCATCATCAGATGGTATACTGGAATTGTAAACCTCTTTGGCACAAGGACCATCTTCATGTGTGAATGCACATTTTTAGTACACCAGCATCCATTCCCTGATTGGAGCACACTAGCCATTAATACAGTACAGATAATAAGAGTACGGTAATTATGAGCAGATTTTCATTTGGGCCCCAGCCAGCTTGCAAGACAGGTATTCCGCAAACAGGCTATCACTGTGCATGCAAATTAATTGCCTGTCTGCTCATATTAGTCCCTCAGATGAGAATGTGACCATTCATGGCTCTCCTCTCATCACCAGGACAAAAGGCATAGCTTGAGGGTTGGGAGATTTGCTTTTGGCTGGATGGATGCTCATGTATTGCAAAACCAGCTCTGACTTTCCATTCAAGTCTTATATCACATCAGACCACTAAATATCATAGGAGCTACTCAAGTTTTGCTATATAGTTCCTTCACATCTCACATCTCTAATGAATGGATCCATCTAAATACTACAAACCTCTACTCCTACTGCTAGTTAAAGTCCAACCACTAACTACCTTCACACTTGTGGCTGTACTTAAACATATAGCAATACAAAGAGAGACTCTTTGATCATCTTGCTTCCTGAAATCAACACACTTACCACTCTTCAGTCCACAACTTCCCAGATTAAATTTACTGTTTACCTTAGCATGCGAGCAACTAACTATGGGATTATTCAAAACACAGAAATACCATTCATCTGAAAACAACAGTTGGTGTCTACACAACAGTGATATGTGTATAATAGGAAGTTCCTTCAATCTCCAGACATTAGCATTTAAAAAGGAAAATTGAAATACAACTGAAAACAGAGCTAAGCTCTAAGACACAAAAGAAGATAGATTTTAAAAAGTTTTTTCCACTCTGTTATATTTGTGGCAGGTTGCCAGAGTTTAAATAGGACATCTGGCTGAAAAAGTAGAAAAGTTCAAAGTGCCCTCTTTTCAGTCCTTATTTAGAAAAGAGAAAAGTTTAAATTAGGACAGTTAACAGTGGAAACAAAAGAGTACCTTACTGAAGAACCAGAATCAGATTCAAAATTCTTCTAGCAATGCACTCAGCTAGGTAAGATAGTTACATTCATTTTACAATTTCATACAGATTTGTGTTAGTGAGAAATGGTTAGATGTATAGACAATGTGAATAGCTGAAAGAAAAACAATGGTACACTTTTATTTTAATTTTGTGCCCAGCTTCAGATTTGCTAGTTCTCCAGAAGGACACTCATGCCAATCAGCAGGTATGAATTGCCCATAGCTGAAACAACTGTTATATTAGGTTGGGTTCCCTACATTTTTGTGACGTCAGAGAGCTGCATACTGTGCTAAGTGTTGACTGAAATCTGAGGCAGAGTGTGTGGAATTCATCCATACTGTAAGAGGTCTTTTCAGTATCCTGTGGGAAGAATAGCTACCCGTATTTCAGCTTCTATATAAATAGACAAAAAAACAGAGGTCACAGAAACAGGCAATTATCCTATTCCAACAAATACCCCAGGGCAGGATTTGGGGAGGTGGACTGTTGCACTCATCTGGGCTCCATAAGTTAGAACTAAGTCAGCTCTTGCGAGGTCTGTCAGAAACTGATGATGTTTCAATCACTATGACATTAAAAGGTAAAGAAAGGGTAATAGAGAAGCATTTCAAACAAACTGGGCATTTCCAGGTTTTGTTTATGAGTGTACAGTTAACCATGGAAATGGGAGATAGAAGTTTTAAAAGACAGTCTAGAAAGAACATTAGACTTGCGAAAGAGGTGAGTGTTCATTAATAGAGAACAAGACGTTTTCTAGATAGATATGATGAAAAAAGCAGACACTTGTTTCAGAATTCCCGGCAGAAAGGAAAGTGTGCTCTGGAGAACATGGAGAGGTTACAGGACAAGGGAAGAATTAAATTTCCTTGAAGTCCATGCCCCCTAGAACTTTGGTGCTGGGAATCATGAGATTCTGAGTCACAAACCCTAATGTCTAGCAGGTCTGGGAAAGAAAATTTTGAGACAAATTTGGGCTTTTTTACTTTTTTTTGGAAGCATCATTTTAACAAGTACAAAAACTTCGCATTGTAACTACATATATTCCCAGTGCTATCCAAATTGCTAATAATGATTTTATTAGCACGAGTAGGAGAAGTGGCACTAATTGGTTATCAGCACTAGAGAAACCATTTCCTTAGTCCACCCCACTCAACACCTCTGTGTCAGTTTGGGACTAGCTGCAAAGCAGACAACGCTGATGCTCTGCTAAGCTAGGCATTTTTAAAATAGAAAAAACTCCACACGAAAACAGACATTGTTTTGTTAATTTCTTATTTTGTCAAATATCTTACAATCAATAGAAGAGCTCTCTTGGTGTATGTATACTCCTATGGCAGTGAAGCACTTGATCTTCCCCATGCTCTGAAGCAGAGTTAGGGCTTCTGTTTTTCGGGATTTATTATTTATTTAACATGTCCATGGTCATTTAGCCAAGCGATGGCATCTTCAGTGGTGTGATGCATGTCTTCTAGAGCACTGTTGAACCTAGTCAGTGAGTATTCATTGGCAATGTGCATCATCCGCTTTGTTGCAACACAGCTGCACAAAGGCCCCAGTGATATTCACTGGCTGCACGGAGGCCTTGCCCACTCCAGAACCTGTTCAACAGGGCTGATGATGGGACAAGTCAAAAGCAGGCAGGCAGATTGTGGAGTTGGCTACAAGGGACTGGCTGAGTATTCTAGTATATATCCATTGAGCTAATCGCATTGTTTCTGACCTAATATTTTAGCATGGTAGATGAGACCCTAATGTGAAACGTAACAGCAAGTATGTGACTGGCAGTTTTAAAAGGCCATTGTGCAGTGGTAGGCATGGGTCGTTGTGTACTTTCTTCAATAGCTTGCCAGTGGCAACCTCTTGTCTGATAGGAAGAGGAGCAATATTGCTCAGAACTGGGAGACAGGGGAGGGAGTTGGTCACATGGTGCCATAGATGGGCCACATAGTGGCATGTAACCACATATCCACTAGTTGGGTGTGTGACAATTAACTTCAGATGTGTTTGCAGTTCTCTGCCACCGTATATGAGGTAGCAAGAGCTGCTGTTGGAGGGTTGGAGCATGAGCACCCAACAACGAACTTGCCAGTCTGCTAATAAGATAGCTGTGCTTCTTAACTTAAGCTGCGGTCTTCCTCAGATGGGCATGGTAACTCAGTGTATGGTCTAAGATCGCACCCAGACTGACATGCTTCACCTTCTGACCATTCAGATAAAAATTCAGTTTTTGCCAGAGTGATGAAGATGGAACAAACTGGAAGATTTATTAATGTGATTTTATTTGTTATTATTTACATTTTCATGAATATGTCCATAAAAGCAGGGACTTTCTTTTTGTATTTACTTAATGAGTGATATATGGCATATGCATTACTCATTGCCTATGATACATCCTGTAATGAATAATTTTTGTAATGTTCTTGAGTGCCCTTTAACATACGAGGGTATGTCTACACTACAGCGCTAATTCGAACTAAGCTAATTCGAATTAGCGCAGCTAGACTTAAAAACTAGTTCAAATTAGTGATTTGTTAATTCGAACTAGCATGTCCACACAAAGTGGACCCTGAACAGAGGTTAAAGATGGCCGGAAGCAGTACCAGCAGGGCATCAGATGAGGACTTAGAGCGTGGAGCTGCTGTCTCAGGCTAGCCGAGGGCTGTGCTTAAAGGGACCCGACCCCCACCCCGGACAGACAGTTCTCAGGGTTCCCCGCTTGCAAAGCAGTCCTGGCTTGGAGTGCCCTGAGTGCCCAAACGCGGAACATCACAGCACTCGGCCATCACCCAGGCTGCACTTGCCACAGGCTGCCATCCGAGGGGAGGGGGCAATCGGGGGGCTGCAGGAGAACTTCCACCCCGAGAAGCCCGCAGAGCCAGCCCAGTCCTCCCCATCAGAGGCGCGTACCCCATTCCTCCCTCACCTCCTTCCACTTACCCTTCCCTAGCCCGCCTTCCTGATGTACAAAATAAAGAAAACGTGTGTTCAAAAATAGAATCTCCCTTTATTGAACAAAACTGGGGAAGACTGGGAAAAAGAGGTGGGAGAGGGGAAGAGAGAGGCTGGGAGAGGGGAGGCAAATAAAATGATCAGGGGTTTGGAACAGGTCCCATAGGAAGAGTGGCTAAAGAGACTGGGACTTTTCAGCTTAGAGTAGAGGAGACGGAGGGGGGATATGATAGAGGTCTATAAAAGCAAGAGTGGTGTGGAGAGGGTGCATAAAGAAAAGTTCTCCATTAGTTCCCATAATAGAAGGACTAGAGGACACCAAAGGAAAGGAATGGGTAGCAGGCTTCAAACTAGTAACAGAAAGTTCTTCTTCACAAAGCAAATAATCAACCTGTGGAACTCCTTGCTGCAGGAGGCTGTGAAGGCTACAACTAGAACAGAGTTTAAATAGAAGTTAGATAAAGTCATGGAGGTTGGGTCCATGGAGTGCTATTAGCCAGGGGGTAGAAATGGTGTCCCTGCCCAAAGTTTGTGGAAGGCTGGAGATGGATGGCACGAGAGAAATGGCTTGGTCATTGTTTCGGTCCATCCCCTCCAGGGTACCTAGCGTTGGCTGCTGTTGGCAGACAGGCTACTGGACTATATGGACCTTTGGTCTGACCTAGTACGGCCATTCTAAGCTCAGGGCTCAGGGTCGGGGGTCTCAGTGGACCACCTTGATTTTCATGCACACCTGCTCCTGGGTGGCCAGGCTGGCAGCTCTCCTGCCCTAGACGGCCACTTTCCTGTGCCTAGTGCAGAGGTTGTGGATGAGGTCCACGATCTCCTCACTAGACCAGGCGGGCGCCCATCTCTTATGGCCCCGGGCAGGCTCCTGGGAGCCGCCATCCTGGTCCTGGGAAGAGGCGGAGGGCTGGGTGGCAGCGGGTGGCTGGTTCGTGCCGTGCCAGGTACAGGGTCTGCTGGCTGGGTGCTGGCAGGCTTGCACCTGGCATGGGCACCGTAGCCAGCCCATGCCCCTTTAAGGGGTCCGGGGCCGGGAGGGGGACATACGAGTTTCCCTGGTGGTGCCCAGAGTGGCCACCAGGGAAAGCTGGGGAGGGCTAGCCTCCCACTAGTTCGAATTAAGGGGCTACACAGACCTTAATTCGAACTGGTAAGTTCGAACTAGGCTTAGTCCTCATGCAATGAGGTTTACCTAGTTCGAACTAAGCGCTCCGCTAGTTCGAATTAAGTTCAAACTAGCGGAGCGCTAGTGTAGCGCCTATCAAAGTTAATTCGAACTAATGTCTGTTAGTTCGAATTAACTTTGTAGTGTAGACATACCCCTACTGTTTCAAAGAGCACATTAAAATGCACACAGGTTCTACAGGGCCAATTAATGCACAATACGTCACACCACACATCAGTTTGCTTTGAAAACCACCCTCCCTCCTCCATAGCCTTTATTACTGCTCTGTGAGGACAATTATTTAGATGCAAGTCGCCATTTCCACTGCTTATTGGTTAAATACAATTTTCTTTTTTTCCTCTCTTTTTTGTTGAGAGTAGGGGGCAGAATTGTTAATCAGTTAAAACTGAAAATCAGAGTCTCTAAGCATGGTCAATATAGTTCTTGGAAGTACAGTTGGTTTTGGTGCCTCCAAAGGTACCAATCCTCTGTGGGTGCTGTCTATACAGTGCTGGACCACATGATAACCTGTTAAGAGCCCTCGAAAGTTATCTTACAAGAATGGAGCCTCTTGCCTCACTCGAGCTGAAGATTAGAGACACTCCGTCTTGCTCTTATCAGTTCAGAATAACTCCATTAATTCTGGGTTATTATGTAGTTCATAGATACACACAGAGTAACCATTTTTAAATGTGAACCAGCCAAAGAAAAATACATTTTCCCCACACTGATTACAGGGCTAAACACTGAAAAAAGAAAATGGATACTAAATTACTAAACATGTCTGGTAGGTATGTTTATGCTTGTAAGGACTATCTTAGTGTATATATCACCTTCTTTTGTAAGGCTCCATCCTGATCCCATTTTACATTAATCCTATACTCCTGCTGGCTTGCACAAGAGCAGAATAAGGCCCACTAAAGAGTCTTGAAAGGATCCTTTCTTGACTTCTTGATCTCAGGAGCTCATAGGAGCTACTCTGAACTACTTCATTCTTTTAACATTTTTGGTCTGATTCTCTACTCTTCTACACCAGTTCTATAATCATATAAATCCATTGACTGATGAAATGATGGAAATCAGGAATCAGAACTTTAAAACACCTCACCTCTGTTACTATGGAGGATTCTAATCATATCATCTGGTACGGCTGATGGCTTTAAAGATCTCTTGTACGATGGACAATAAGTGAAATCTACTAATGTTTAATGGGAGCCTTATAGCATTGCCAGCTCTCACATTGGAATTCTCAAAGACTAGATTAAGGAAAGAACTTTCTGCTTTCTATATACAGTTTTTATATAGACTACTCCAAAACAGAAAGCAATCAAAGCACTGTTTCTAGATACTGAGTTTAAAAAGGCCATCATAAAATCCTTATGCAGACTGGGTTCTGGAGGTTAAGTCAACCGTCCATATTGTCTCATGAATTTTTCAGACTTTTGACAAAAAAAAGTTACACAAATTAATCTGGAAAAACATATCCCATTACAAAGAAATCTAATGCAGAGAATGTATCTGTCTGTGTCTCTCTCTGTCTCTCTCTCTCTCTCTCTCTCTCTCTCTCTCTCTCTCTCTCTCTCTCTCTCTCTCTCTCTCTCTCTCTCTCTCTCTCTCTCTCTGTGTGTGTGTGTGTGTGTGTGTGTGTGTGTGTGTGTGTGTGTGTGTGTGTGTGTGTGTGTGTCCTTCCAGCTATGGAGACATGCACCCTCCCTCAAATGTGCCCACAGGAACTGCAGCAGCCATGGACAGGTGTTTCTACTCCTTTCTGTGTAAATGACGATACACCCGACACGATAGGAAAAACTGAACACTGATCGAGATAGACACAATGTCAGTTAAATACATTGCTACTCGAGTGTCAGAGTCCGGAAAAAACAAGCCACATTTTTGGTATCTAAATATGGCTTAGAGATCCACATTTAGACCCTGACATTTGATGGGGCAACAGGGAGTCAGTAACAAAGCCAACACCAAAAATCAGGTCACCCTGTGATTCCCAAAGTTTAGAGCACACTGGCTCTCCAGCAGAAAGTGGACAAAAAATAGAAATGTGAAATAGAATACACTTTGAGAATCTGCTTGAAAGAATAAATGGGGGAAACCCTCCTAATTGCCCTACATACTTCATTCAGAATACCACATACACACCCGACGGCTTCATCGTAGAACATAGACTCACAGTGCTGTGTATCAGTGTGAAGAGACAAGGAGCAGAATAGATATGCCAAGTCCTACGTTTAGTCATGGGAGGGCAGTTTCTCAAGTTTCTGAAAATTAATCTGTTTGCCAAACAAAAGCAAGCAAACAAAAAACCCCATACAACTGGGCCTAACAATTGTTCAAAGTCACACCAAATGAGTCAGAAGTGATTAGAACATTTTAAATGGGTGTTTTACTTATGACTAGAAGGTTTACCTGGAGTTGCTTAGGTCCCTAACTCAATTACATTTAAATAATTCCTGTGGGGTGGGGCTGGGCATGGAAGGGTTCAGTATGCCGGCTGCCCTGGGGAAAGAAGTGAGAAACACCTGTCCATGGATGCTGCATTTCCCAGGGGCACAGTTGGAGGTTGAGTGCATGTTCCCACAGCTGGACAGACACACAGACAAATAGCTAAACTTTCTAAAGTATATAGTAGATAGCTGCTCCTTTATCTCTGCCCCCTGCTCACCCAGTAGAATTATAGCTATCCTGGTCCCCATCTCTGGCTCCTTGCTGCCCCCTTGTGGTCATTCTGCAGTATAATTCCCTCCTGCAAGACTCTTCCCTTTCCATTTTAGGAGAAACAATTGAATTCTGGGCACATCCATTATCCTGGCACAACCAAACCCTGACCTTGCTTTAAGTTATGATAAGAGGAAGCTGCATACCAAATTTGGTAGTCCTAGCTCTTACCATTCTTAAACGAACAGATTCACAGATGAACGGGCAGACAGATGCATTTTTCTAAAATATACAGATAGATTTTTTTTTAAAGAAATCCAAGTCTTCTTTCTTCCTCCCTGTCCCCTTTCTTAGGGTTATAACTAAGAGTACATCACATCACAGAGCAGACTCCATGTTGCAGTAGCTGTCATTTGAGGCAGGCTGACAGTTGGTAGATTTGCTTGGTTTCCCTGACCAAGTTGCCCTACCACACGGCACCAGACATTTGGGTCACATCACACGCAACGTGAAGGTTTGATGGACCTGTGAGATAGTGACTGGATAGCCTTTATAACATAGTTTTTTTTTTTTTTTTTGGTTAGCATCTTGCATGCATACATCTCACAAACCCCTTCACAACTGCTGACGGTCTATGCATGCTGATATAGAAATGATAGGCCAATTTTTCCTATGTTTGAATTCTTGCTATGATGCAGCCACAAGATTTATACATTTATGTGTTTATCTAAAATGTTTAAACCTCATCTTTACTCGCACCAATCTAGAAACTGCTAGTGGGCAGTTACGTATGCATTCAACTTGCATGTGCAAATAGTCTCACATCTATTAGCCAGTTTCATGAGAAAATCCAGGCAAGGAAAGGAGATCTCTATTTCTATGGCACAGTCAAGTCCCCTTTGCTTCTCATAAGCAACCAAGAAATCTTTTAAAATTTTATTTTAAGCTATTTCTCTCCTTTGTCTCTGCTGCTTGCCAATTTCCTTGTCTCCTCAGCTTGCAGCAGGGTATACCTGAATGGCAGATCAAAGACCCAAAAGTTATCGTTTCTCCATTAATGCTTTTTGAAATTCATTTTTGTGTTTTTTATATTGGTAACCATGCCAAAAATGCTGTTTGTAGATACTGACATGATTCAGGCACCAAATGACTGCTATAAACTTGTTGATT
Source organism: Pelodiscus sinensis (assembly GCF_052426305.1). NCBI lineage: Eukaryota > Metazoa > Chordata > Testudines > Trionychidae > Pelodiscus > Pelodiscus sinensis. Next base: position 25,576,255 of record NC_143057.1, on the reverse strand, counting down.
AATTAGCTAATAAATGCATACTGCCCTCCTTTCCCAAAAAATTACTAATAAGAAAAGAGGAAAGGAAAAGGTGGTATTGATTCAAACATCCACTGAGCTTTGAAACATGTCCCTGAAATTTTAATATACAGTCTAAAGGTTACATGTTCTTCTCTGTGCCCATTCACAGAGAGTAGCCTGCATGAGCAAGTGAGGTAAGGGAGGGGAGATTTCCACAGAGGCAGCATATTTTCTCCTTCAGCATGTACCAATAGAAGGTCCCTCTGTGGAGAAGACAGGCCAGGGTCTACAAAAGCTTCATTAAGTTCTTCCACATCAAATCTTCAGTGGAAGCTGGCATAAAACATAACAGATCAACTTCATAGTTGTACTAAACTGCCTTCCATTTCTGTGCTGTGGAATCTCTCTCATTTCACATATGTTGAAATTGTTGTCTCTGAGGTCATCAAGGGCCAGGAGGTAGAGTGGAAACAGAGCATGATCTTGTGATTCCCTTGGGAAATCACAGGTCCTGGGAGCAAAAATTCTAACTTCTTCTACCAGAGACGGCAGGCGGAGCTCTATTTTGGTTCACTGAAAACCCTGTGAGCCTTAGCTCCTACAATTCATTTTCATTTTTTTCTCTCTCTCTCTCTCTCTCTCTCTTCCCCCCCCCCCCCCCCCCAGAGCAGAATGTGGCCCCACAAGATGGTAGTTAGAAATTATGAAATCCATTCCCCTGCTAGGGAAAGATATAGGACCAGATCTTCAGCTGGGGTAAATGGGTATAGCCCCAGTGACTTCAAGACCCCTGATAAAAGATATCTGCTATTGATAGTTAGCTATTGTTAGTTATTTTGTTAGATTTGTTTTAAGTAAAAGAAGGCACTCTATATCTTAAAGGAGTGAAGTTAATCTTCTTGGGGAAAAAACACAATGATATTTAGCTCTTGTATAGAATTTTTCATCCATAGATCTCCAAGCATTTTACAAACAAGGTAAGTCTCATTATCTCCATTTTACAGATAGAAAATGGAGGTACAAAATGATCAAGTTAATTGCCCAAATTCATCCAGCTGACCAACGAGAGAGCTGGGAAAAAAATCCAGATCTCAAGTCTCACACTAGTATGCTATCGATTTGGTATCATTGCCTCCTTGTTTATTATAATATAAAATATAAATGGTATTCGTGTGTTAAATTAATCTGGAATCAGATGATTAATAATGTTACATTTATTTCATTGTATCCAATGTGCTGTTAAAAAGGCATCAGTAGTAGCAATCCTCTGCCCCCTCTTCTGCAAACAAATACATTCTAACTGACAGTCTATTGTGTGCCTCTCATAGTACAACCAAATTCCAAAATAACATACGATAATTTTCTAAGTTGGAGGCACCAGTGCATTCATTTTTTCCACTTGGCAATAAAGGGGCAGCAGAGATAACAGGTGACCTCACAAATTAGTCACAAATAAGAAGCAAAGAAAGATTTACTTCCACATTTCCCTTTTGGGTACTGTCATAGTTATGTAATCTTGTGAATTATAATAGCAACATCCTTTTGAAGTTTTATGCTGTCAGAGTGCCCTCTATCTTTTAATATTGCTATATGCACTCAAGTAGTCACCTGGGACATATAACTTCAGTGCTTTTCTATTGGAAGGACAGATTTTGTTTTTTCAAATGTTATTGAATTAGAGAGAAATGTGATTAAAGATTTAATATTTTTTCTCAATTTGGAGGGAATGTATTTGTTAGTATGTATACAGCATTAGTCTAAAATAATCCATCTTAATATCTATATTAATATATATTTGCTGGAAAACAGAATTCCTGGCATATTTTGAACTAAAAATATAAAGGAGTGTTTATTAATATATTCAAATAATCAGTTCAGTTGAAAGCCACTATAGTTTCAAAAGGTGTTATTGCATTAATTAACACTTAATAATGATTACCTTGTATCAGCCAGTCCATTGGGCTTTGAGTTGCTCATCATAACTGAGAAAAAATACCTGTCTTGTAGACTAATAGGACATTAATTATATTAAAGAATGCTGGTCTCAAACACATCCTGTATGTAAAAGAGGTGAAGAGTCATTGTTTAAGATTTAGAACTAAACAAATATATTAGGAGCACTACTGAGCCAATTTTGAAAGGGGAAAAGGGAAAAGTAGTGAAAGAAAGCCAGTAAAACACGTGGAAAGGAAAGGGTTAGAGAAAGAAGTTTTAAAATAACCTCAAAGTGACAACATTCTAAAATGCTGACACGCATATTTTCCATAAAAAAGGAGGCTGGGTTTTTCTTTGCAGAAACATATGGCCTACTTTTGGTCAAAAGATTTGGTATTGTGTCAAGATTCTGTATTCTACTTTGCATAAGCTTCACACTATATGTGCCTCATACAAAAGTCATACTCAAACCACACATCACCACTTACTGTGCCACATTAATTGCATCTCTCCCCCCACACACACCTTCCCTTCAATATCACAGAATCACCCATGAGAGCTCTGAAAGATTCATGGCTAGAACAAAGAGAAGGGAATCTAGGGCACTGCCACATGACTACACAGCTTTGGTTTCTGCTACGGTATGTAACAATGCAAAAGCATTAAACATTTACACATCTCCTTGTTATCAAAATTGCTTATCTAGTACTTTTTTAGTAATAACTCCTTTGATTTTACTGTGGCATGCAATCTCATCTTAGCAGGAAAGAAATGTTCCCAGCCTTAGCTAATCTTTTCTCACAGAGAAGTCTTTTATATAAATATCAGCCCAGAACAAAGACACAAAGCAATTTCAGAAGGGAACCAATGTTTCTTTCTTGCTCTCACCTATATGTGAATATATGGTTTGGTTTATACAATTAATCAAATATATATATTTTATGTAAGAAGGCTCAGTTGGAATGGTGGGCAAATTTAAAATGAGACCTTTATAAAGACGTCTATGTTAACTAATATGTCTATTTTTAGCATCCCTAAGCAATGTTCATTGTACAACCTCAGACAGTAGGAAGCCACTTCTGTAGTATTGTTGCTCATTAGTTAATTGCATGCATCTTTAAAAAGGGGAACAGTGACAAACAATTGAAAACCGTTAAAAACTGTTGAAATAAAAATGTAACACAGCAATGACCTGAGGCCACACCATTTGGCAATGTTAGCCCTTCGAAATTCAGAAGCTGAACAGAGTCATGTTGGGCCAGTTACTTGGATAGCTGATCTCCAAGGAAGAGCTAAGAGTATGCAGGAAGTGGCACTGCTGATTTAATAGCTGGCAGTCTTCCCTCTGTAATAGTAATAAAGCAATACCCTAGGAAGTTGCTGCAATGCACTGTGCTTGATGGAGGTGATATCTTTTGAGTGACAAATTTCAACTAGCAACTACTTAATGATCCCTGGTACTTCTCAATCAAAGTAGGGCTGCTATGCACGGTGGCATTTAGCCAGAATATGGAGTTAATTTCATTCTGCCTATCTAAATTCCTTCTGCAGTTTCAGCTGAATATGGTATTCTTGACTTTTTTGGCCTTAAATTGCTATATTGCATCACTGTGAACCATCTAGAGCATCATTCCAGAGACAGCAGCATTTCACTTGGTAGATTAAATGTTCCAATACATACAGTATGCATGAGTCTGTAAAGTGTTCTTGAGACCCTTGGGAAAAAACTGAGGTGCATGCATGGAAAATGTTAGGAATTGGGTCTGGCTACTAGGATTCATCATTACTGCATTTTCATAGCTATTCCCCCAATGGGTAGGGACTATTCATAAAGGACAGATTATAGCACCTATACCACGAAACTTGCAGTAGTGGCCAACTGGCCAGAAATGGTTCCACTTAGCTACCCATGTCTGAGTGGGAGAATTCATTCCCTCCCAACCCTTCATTCCAAAATTCATTAGTGTGTAGACTTTATATTTTGCTGCCCCATGAATTTGGGCCATAGGAAAGTAGAATGCAAACCTCAGTTTGTTTCAATGAATTCCCCCATCCAAGGCAAAATTCCTTCTACAGTGCAATTATATAATGAAAATTGACTCTTTGTAGGACTGTTGCAAAGACACCCATTGACTTTAGGCCATCACAGTAGGCAGTTTCTGTAGTATACAGGAAGTGAGATGTACACAACAAAAATGGGAAAAATATAGACAGACCCCAAAGCGATGACCAGACTCATTCTGGTCTCTTCAATGCCACCTATTAGTCTAAAGGCCAAGGAGAGTCAAAATCATTACAGTCTCTTGAGTCACTTTGATCTCTGTTCCAGAATTCAGGAATTTGGTTCATTAGCATGAATATAGCACTACGATCTTTTGAAGTATGTTGAACAATAATAGCTATGAGGTATGTTTCCTTTATAGATTTTAAACCTGTTTTTTACAAGCTATATAAAAGATGCCTCAACCATATTTCAATTTATTCAGCGGTTTTCTTAATAAAGAGCATGAAAATAATCATTAATTAATTTGAATGATCATTTAAGTTCTTCCGACCCATCCCCCCTCCAATATTCCCCTCAGTTGTGTTGCTAGGAAATGGAATAAAGATGGCATGATCTGCTTAATGCAGTTGTGCAGCTTATAGATTTTCCTGTATTTAGCTAGAGATCATTCTTGGACTTGAAAATTATAACTGGGAGGAAAAGTTAGGCTCAAATGCCTTTGAAATTACTTTTCTTTTAAAATAATCCAAACTAAAACATTCATTTTGAAAGGCAGTTATAATTTGCACATAAACCACTGAATTTCAGAAAACAGAAGCACAGTGCAGTCCCCAATAAATGAAGTAGGTTCGGCCTGCCTGTGTCAAAGCACTTGTTCCCATTTGACTAATTAAGTGGATGGGACAGCACCTGGGAGAGGTATAAAGGATTAAGGGAGAGTGCAACTAAGAGGAAGTCTCAGCCAGGTACAACAGAGAGTTCAGATAAGAAGGGTAGATGAAAACTACCAGAGATTAGGGAAGGAGCCTCAGAGGGTGTTTCCTCCGGAAAGGCTGAAAATAAGGAGAACAACAAGAGGGGTTTGCTGGCTGACTTCTGTCACCCAGGAGACAGGACCAGCAGAGAGAGTTATTTGATGGTGCTAATCTGGAGACAGCTGAAAGGATCAGAGGAAAATGTCTGTGCATCTTGGACCCAGGGAGCTGAAGCTAGAGGGTTGTCCTTGGGCAAGGACAAGAGAAGGCTGTTCTGGAGAAGCTAGGTAAGGGCAGGGATACTGGGGCTATATCTTCTGTTTGGATTCTACTAGAAGAATTCTGCTCTATGGTTGTAAGACCTCTGTTTTGATTTAAGTGCATAGGACTTTGGTCTAGGGAGTCTAAAGGGAGGAAACTGAGGCAGGTAAATGCTGGGAGGGTCTATTCTTCTGACACCCAGAATCTCTGATATGTTTAAAAATGTATTTTACTCCTAAATTCACAACCGCAAGATTAGAACAAATTAAAAAGCTGCAAGCTCATAGGGTCTCCTCCTCAAATAATATTTTTGAACCATTGCCATTTCAGTACAGCTAGTCTTGATTCACAAGCAAGTTAAGGCAGTTTAGATTGGATAAATGGATTGTAATGTGGATAAAAAGCTGGCTAGATAGTCAGGCTCAATGGCTTGTGATCAATGGCTCGATATCTGGTTGACAGCATGCCCTCTGCGTAGGTCCTCTGCGTATCAAGTGGCATGCCCTCTGCATAGGTTCTAGGGCTGGTTTTGTTCAACATTTTATTAATGAAATGGATAAGGGGATGGATTGCACCCTCAACAAGTTTGCAGAACCTAAGCCAGGGGAGCGGTAGATACATCAGAAGGAGGGATAGTGTCCAGAGTAACCTAGACTAATTGGATGATTGGGCCGAAAGAAATCTGATGAGGTTCAACAAGGACAAGAGTCCTGCACCCGGAACACTGCACCCAAGCACTTTTATAGGCTGGGAACAGAGTGGCTAAGCAGCCCCTGGGGATTGCAGTGGATGAGAAGCTGGATATGAGTCAACAGTGTGCCCTTGTAGCTAATGGCATATTAGCTAATGGCATATTAGGGTGCATTAAGAAGGCTAATGGCATATTAGGGTGCATTAAGAGGAGCATTGCCAGCAGATCCAGAGAAGTGATTATTCCCCTTTATTTAGCACTGGTGAGGCCACATCTGGAGTATTGTGTCCAATTCTGCCCACCCCCCTTTACAGAAAGGATGTGTACACATTGCACAGGGTCCAGCGAAGGGCAACGAAAAGGATTAGCGGGCTGGAGCAAATGATTTATGAGGAGAGGCTGAGAGATTTGGGTTTGTTTAGTCTGCAGAAAAGAAGAGTGAGGGCGGACTTGATATCAGCCTTTAACAACTTGAAAGGAGGTTAAAAAAAAAGGATGGCGATATACTGTTCTCAGTGGTGACAGATGACAAAATGAGGAGCAATGGTCTCAAGTTGCAGTGGGGGAGGTCTAGGTTGGGTAGTGAAGCACTGGAATGGGTTACCTAGATAGGTGGTAGAATCTCCATCCGTAGAGGTTTTTCAGTCCCAGTTTGACAAAACCCTGGCTGGAATCATCTAGTTGGTGTTGGTCTTGATTTGGGCAGGGAGTTGGGACTCGATGACCTCCTGAGGTCTCTTCCAACCCTAGGATTCTATGATTTATACTTCTGTAACAACAGAAAAGCAAACCATTGTGTCTGTGAGTGTGTCAAAAAGCCATTCATGCTTTCCTCTGGCCAGGTGTCACTGGTAGCTTGGAGAAAAGCTGACTTTCTTTCTGGGGAGGGGGCAGTTTTGAGGATAAGGGGAAATGAAGATCTTTCTAGTCATCACCCTTTACATGAATGCTAAAGCTGCTTTCCCACTACTGATGAGAAAGGAAATTCAATTTACTTGCAGCATATCCTAGCCTTTCTTCTTGTAGATTACCTGGATATAGTTCTCTAATTACAAAGTCCTCTCATAAATTTAGCACTGAAGCCAGTTCTCAAGAAAATCTTCATGGTTAGCTCTCCGATTTCCTATGTTGCCAATGGAGGAAAAAAGTATTTTTAGTCAAACAAGGTGAACTGTCAAATCTGCATTTAAATGTAGCATCCTTAGAAACCTTTATCCAACAGAGCTTGGGGCTACAGGCTTCCTTGAGTGTCAGGAAATGGAGTTACTTTATTTTATGTAGTTCAGCAGTGCTACTGCTCCTGTAAAGGAGGCAAGCTAGGTAAAATTAGAACTGCACAGGAAGGAAGGCTAAAAGGCATAAAATAAAAAAATGAGCTACCTAAAAAGCTCATCGGGGTTTCCGTGAGCTGCTCAAATTTATAATTAAAAACAGCATACCAAACCTCGTCAGACAAATCAAAGAGGTGGTAGATCTTGATAAAGAACCTCTTTCACCCTTCTGATTCAATTAATTATTTTTAAACTTTGTTCCAATCAGTAGGTATGTCTCCAGCAGAATCAGCACAAAGAGCAGAACAAGTTTTTACTAAGAATGGATATTAAAAAGAATGTTAAAGGTCTACTGCAGTAATATTAGACTATATTCTTACAATAATATCTACCATTGATATAGTGCCTTCCCTCACAGACACATATATGCACACAGGACTGTAGTTGTTCCACATGACTGAAATGCAAACAGTCTAACTACAGCACTGATTCTGTGCAACAGGCACTGTAGTCTGAGGTAGATGCTAAGTCTACCTATTGTTCACAGTGCACAAAAACGTACTAGAAACCTCTCCAAGTTAGAAAAAACAGTCATGGGGCAAGCAGAAGGAATGTTAGAAAACTTGTGTGGGAGAAGGCATAGGGAGGGAGTCCATACAATAATTCAGCAAGGGCTACTACAGAACATGGAGGAAAAATGTTGTTATTTCCATAGTTGATTTTTGTTGATAGAATAATGCTAATACATCTAATAAAAGTAAGACATCTTAGGCTATGCCTACACTTCATGGCCATTCAGGATACCCTGTGGCTACACAAGCTGCCCGTTATTTCAAAATATTTTTCAAAATAACGGGCGTGCTATTTTGCCATCTCGGTAAACCATTGCACGAGGGACATGGGATGACTCGAAATAGCGTGTTATTTCAAAATTTGGCACTGTGTATATGTGTCAAATTTTGAAATAAGTTATTTCAAAATAGATTTGAGCTAAGATACACAATTTGAGCTATGCAAATTCTGTATCTTATTTCTAGTTTAGAGTGCTGTATAGAAGCATCCTTAGTTAGCTAATCTCTTGCCTGATATATGGATATGGTCTGAGAAGCAAATTAACTGAGAGCAACTGTGCTGCAGCCCAGCCTAAGAAGGGTGTTTCTACCATGGGCAGAGCAGTAGACAACTGCTGACAACTGGAAGAGAAGCTCATGACTGAGTTATGGAAGTTGGTGACATTAGCAGAGAGCTGAGATAATGCAAAAGGAGATGAGGACAAATAAATGGGAAAATGGTGGACTTACCTTGGAGCTTAAAGGCAAGGACAAGAAATCTGACCTTGGTGTTGTGGAAAAGGAGGAGCCAGTAGAAGGATTACAAGAGGGGAGGATGACATGGGTATATGGACAGGCAAGGAATATGACTTTAGCTACCATTTTTTTCATGGAGATGAAGTGATGTGGGTATTGGGGAAGCCAGATACAGGTATCAGACTACTAGTATGTCATAAATA